>NC_072893.1:60012424-60315454 GCF_027943255.1 Anastrepha obliqua | reverse complement strand
TATTTTGCATATAATATCCGGCATATGACCGCTGCGGCTGCAAGTTCCATTCGTTCAGTCCAATTTTTGACTAGTTTTTTTGTTTTTTTTTTTTAGGAAATCTGAATAATAAATCTAAATGAGCCGAATTGCAAAAATGTGACGCAAACGATGGCCATTTGGCTTCAATTCTTGCGAGAGCTGTTATATAGTATGCATGCAAGCCAAGATTATTACGCAAAATTTTTCACATAGTCGGAGGGAAAAAGCCGACGATGAATCGACATTTCGGCATCTTCTTCAACACTTCGCTCTATGAACTTGGCGAACAGATTTTTTTTTTCAAAGTAAATTTTCCCAATTTGGAAGCATTTTTCTGTTCTTAAACTATTCATGATGACTTGGCAAACCTTACTGAACAGAAATGGCAACACAGTTTGCCATTCTCAGCTGTCATACCACAGCTATCGATAACAATAGTTCTCATGTAGCTAAAAAAACACCTGATACCATTTGCATACATATTTTTTCAAAATAAGTCATTAGGAAATTTCTAAAATATTTAAAGATAAATTTTTCAAAGGACATAATTTTACTACTTTATATTTGACCTGACGAAAAGTAACCAAACAAATTTTTTATGACTTAATATATCTTCTTTCGTTTTATATCCATATTTATAACCATTTTTTTTTTTTCAAAATTTAGTCCTTTGATACAATACAGTTCTCTAGCAAATTGATCTATGAGAAAATGAAAAACTGAGAAACATAGGGTTTCACATGCCTATGCAATTTTCCCTGGCTAACTTTTACTGTTGCACGGTGTTATCATTTAAAAAATCATAAGAATCTGATTAAAAATATTATATATATTTTTTTTAATCCTCCAACATACCATGGTATCACCGCCTAAGTGAAGAGGTGCGTCGGTATTGAGCGCCATTGATCGTATGACAATGGGATGCACCAGATACGCGCAGTAGGTGACACGCGAAAAGGGGTATAGACAAGAAGCTGAGAGTAATGAATTGATGTAGCCGCCATGTCCTGTGGAGCACGCAATCGTAATCCATGCCAAAGATAACGCCCAGGCTGAGTGACTAAGGGAGCTATAAGCTGCCGCCATGAATTGTGATAATTCAGCGCGGTATAACCCGAAGACCAGTACAAACAGGTTGAGCAGAGCAAGTGCCCAGAGAGTGGCCACCGTGAGACGTGGCAAACGTATTTTACAATTGGTGCGGAACAATATCCAGCCAACAGCCATACCAATGAGATAAGGACCCAAACGAGTCCAGGGTTTATCATATATTTTATCGAATAGAGCCAGCGGATCATCAGTATCGGGTCGATGGTTGTTGGTAAATGCTATTATAGCCGTGGTGATCCAAGATGATACCAAGAAACATAGAGTTGTACCTGCGGCGAGTTTAAAATGTCGTACTCCAACGATCAGAATGATGGCGCCAATAATGTAGAATTGTGTGTCATTGGCCAGATACCAACTCCACAACATGCACTATGATGGATATAATAATAAGAAAATTTAGATATAGTAAAAAAAATTAATTATAGCTCATTACCATTTGATCGACTGGAAACAAAGTGTTGATATACAGTAAATTGCGCCACCAATATTTTGGACACGTTTCATGATCCATCGTCGGTGGATCGAAAATCGAGTATGCAGCCAGATATTTCATAGTTACCTGCACCACTCCAAGCACAAACATATACGGTGCTGTCAACCTGCGAAGAGTTTCAAAATTTTTAATTTGTAAAACTTTTCATATAGCCTGCACCGTTTATTAGATAAAAAAAATAAAATAATTACGTACCTCATAAAACGATAGGCGACCAATCCGAGGAAGTGTGCAGTACCAGCCGCCAGTTCGCTGGTGCCTTTTGTGAGTTTATTTAATTTTCCCTTGGCATTCGTGCGGAAATACAAATATGAAACCAAAAAACCACCGATGAAGAAGAATGTGTCCACACTGAATGGCCCATTGGTGATGGCTTGGAAGAAAAAGTTCTTCTCAACTTCTTTGCGCATCTCCATATTGTCTGAGTATTTGAAAACTACAATGCAAGTATGTCCGAGTATAACCCACGCCATTGAAAAAGCACGAAGTCCGTGTATGCAGGGAATGGTATCGGCGCCGACATTCCTATCGCAGATGGCATTGAAGTTGGTAATGGCCGAGAATGAGAGTAGTAATTCGGAGTAAACGCTTAGTTTTTCCGGTTCGTGAAGATGCCCCTCCAGATGTTCATCCGAAGTGTTGTTGCTACTAGTTGGACCACCGTTTACTTCATGCGGCATATTCAGTACGATATTTAACTCATTTAGCGATTCCTTTATGGACTCCTTCTTAAGCGATTCATGTGCCATGGAATCGCCGTAATCCGATGAAGCACACCCAATGCCCGACGAGGTCTCACTATTATTCATCAACTCCTTATCCTGGCGACGGATCGCTGCCTTCAACCGATGTGTTAAGTAAATTTCGTACAGAGTACCGGCAATTATGAGTATGGAAACCAGAAATGAGATGACACTATAGCAAAGACAAAAAAAAAAAATTAAATTACCAAATAAATAATAAAAAAGCCCATCATATACTCGTATGCAGATATTCATACACTCTTATTCATTTATGAAACTAATGTAATGCCTACTAACTAAACATTCTCGGCTAGTCAAAATTATCCCAAAATACCCTTCTGTGGGCTATAGCTCGTATATGTCGGAGCTTTCCTTCATAAATGGGCTGTTTCTGGAGTCCTCTATTAGCAATTTTTCACTCTACGCGGGTATTCTGCAAGAAGTACTTGAAAATGATTCCAAATCTGATGAATTCCAGGCGTTTTACGACTAATTTTGAATCAATTCGAATCAATTGTTCTTTTTTAAAGATTTATTGGGTTTGTTTTGGGGGCATAGTCCAGCATTTCGTGGTATTTTTTGGATGGAATTGAAGTCTCTTCTGTTATTTTTTTCATATAAAGTTCACTTAGCAAGACGCTGCACCAAATTTTTTTAAGTTCCAAGTACCCCAAAAGCTTTCAGAAAATGTAACATTTTTTGAGGTTTCCAATAAACAAAAATACTCCAAAAAGGCTATAAAACAAGAACTCTCTCGGATCCTTATTTTGGAAAGGTCTTTGCTTGGCTAGGAAGGATTGCATTTCGTGACGATGTCCCGTTGCTGTGTAATAGTGAACATAACTATCAAGAGGAGAAATCTACTGAACCGCGCTTTACATAATATCTGTGTTGCTTTCCTGGATTTTTTCTGTAATATAGGAGGCTAGTAGTTAGCTACTGGAGCCTAGTACTTAGCTACTAAATTGTAAGTATAGTGACAGTCTTGTAGCAAATGCCAGCGGTAGCTCCACTAGAAATAAGGTGCAATCGCTTAAGTTCGCTAGCAAATAAATCTCTAAATATCTGGGTGTTATTTTGGAAAAAGTAGCTGAACTGAAAGAAAAATTAAGCATTGGGAAGAGGCTTCTATAGCCCAATATGCATACTTAAAGGTTGATGGCGGGGTAGGTGGTGGTCCACTAATCCTCCCTTTTCGATTGACAGATAAATGCAGCTTTTTTCGGGTTAGTATTTTATCGATTTTGAAGCCTGTAGAGCAACTTGGACCTCTTCTCACAAAACACGACCTGCCATTTGAAGGTGGCAAAAAACTGTGAGCCGACCATTTGTAGAATACTTCAAGAAACACATCGTAAATTGGAAGAGGAGCTCGGCCAAACACCCAACGAAGGATATACGTGTAATACATACATATTTATGGAATGTCATTGTTCCCAGCCGCAACCACTTCTAACCACATATGCGGATCATGGGATTAATTAGGATGAGTACTGCTTTAAAGCCATACAATTTTTATAGCATCGGAAAGGGTGTTTGGTGAGAAAATGTATTACTTATAATGTAGAGAAAAGTCTGGATGGGGCTACTGGCTTAACTGCACTAATAAGAGAAAATAATTTTGTCGCCATCAGTTACATTAGCGGGTGAGAGTGAAGCTGGTGTAAAAGTTACATCAAATTACTCGGAAAATGCATTTAGATATTTATGCATTTAGATATTCCTTCAAGTGTCTATTCCGCGAAGTAAAAGTATCTAAGATAAACTTTTTGCTCGGAGATAATTTTTGTATTCGATGTGGAAGAAGCAGTTGTTCTATGTTACATTCGTATTGCAACAGGCATTCTTTACTCGGTCGATCAACATATGAGTAGGTTGAAAACAACTGGTGGCTAACGATTTAAGGTTTTTATAGAAAATTCGTAATTTATTGCGAAAAGTGAAGCAGTGCAGACAGAAAAGGAGAACAAAGACTTTCTAAGAAAAAGTTTCATGGCTGCAGTGCCCATTGACAAAAAAACAAAAAACAAAGAAAAGAAAGAAAATAGATAAAAATATGAAAGCACTATAGCTACACTTTTGAAAATAGAGCAGTTGGTGCAAGACGAATTCGTTTAAAGCGGTGTCACTTTTGTGTCTTGATTGTTAAAGTGGCCTGCTTCTTTGTTGTTGCTTTGTTTACTTACATTATCATGGACATTTTGACAACCAGTACACAAAATTGCAACAAAAAAGAAAAGAAAAAATACATGCAAATATTGTTGTTGCTTTAGTGCTATCTATAGTGCTTAAATATATTAGTTTAATTTAAGGGGGAGCCTGCTTTAGAGGCTTCAAAAAATCAATTTTTCCGTGGAATTTTTGGGAAGGAAAGAAATATTCGATTGAAACGAAACTTTCTGGTTTTATTGTTATATATTTCAACAGTCTTCTCAAATTTGTTCATTAAAATATATGTCATATTATGCCTTGTACAAGCATTTTGCCGAGGCGCCTCGAGTGTGCATGTGTCGTGCGGCGGGAAAGATGCAGGTCGCAATTTTCATCTGAAACCAAAAATCCAAAAAGCTTTTATTTTGGTATAGTATAGCTTCTAGTTAAACCAAGGAAATTAAACAAAAAGTGAGAAATTCTACAATTTTTCGCTAATTAAAAAAAAAAATTAGTTTTTTTGGAAAATCAAATTCACTTTAGATTGTTTAAAAAGTGGGTTAATCATAACTTTCTTATGGTTTTTTAGGTTCAACTAGAAAAGAATTTAATTCCGCATACAATCAATGTTATCTCGTTTCGATAGGACGTTTAACTTTTTCCCTATCTTTCCCGCCAATTAGAAAAAATCGTAAAAATAAAAAACCGAGAAATCGCACTTCGAGCGATCCGGTCGCTCGTATACCTGCTCGACGCTTGCTCACAATTTCTTCTGTAACTCCAAAAATATTTTGAATTTGCTACTGAAACTTTGCGGATACATTCTTGGATAGTTTGGAACGATATTTATGCAAAAAAAAAAAAAACGATTTTTTGAAGCCTCTAAAGCAGGCTCCCCCCTTAATATACACAAATTTAATATAAATAATTTGAGACACTAGGGGCCAAAATTGTTAAATTTAGTGTCTTGAACTAAGCGGGCTTGGAATATCAGAGCCCTCCAAGTCCGAATTATTTAAATAAGCACCTTTCTCAAAAATGTGAGCAATTTTACTTGGAATTGCACTGGGCTATTCTAACTACAATATACAGTTTGAATTAGGAGAAAATACTTAGTTATATGCAACTAAGTACTGCATGAGCACAAAACTAAAAATTATACCTAAAGGATTTCGGATATAAATGAATTTACTATGTTAGAAGTATAGCCGAAGTACATAAATTAACAAATAAGGATTGAAATAGATAAAAAAATTAATCTCACATTAAAATCCAAAATGTTCGGTCGTCGTATAGGTTGAACTTCTTGTTGCTGGGCATTCGCACATCCAACACTTTAATATTCCGCGTTGCGGTGGGCTGCTGTGTGAATTCTGCTAACGTGTTAACTTCTTTGGTAGAACAGCTGGAAGGTAAACAAACGCCAACGTAGATGGTTCTAGTCTAAAGTGCAAATTAAATATAATATATATGAATTAAAAAAGTGTACAAACGTGGTTATGTGGGATTCTAACTATAATAAAAAGTAAAACTGTTTAAAAAAAACTATCTTAAATTAACACCTTAGTGCTATCAAAAAAGTTAAGACAAACAATTATTAGTTTACGGAAACAAGTTTTGGGAATTAGCGAAATTGAAAAGCAAATTGACCAAAATAAATATATGTAGGTATGTAGGTATGTGTGCATACAATTTGCTCAAGGATGGGGGATATGCCCGTGAATCTACACATAAGAGTTGAATGTGAGAGTAACTAAAAATTATTAACGAAATATGTATGTAAGTACTTAAAGTTCTCTTGCATGAAATCAAAATGGCAAGTACAGGGTCTTTTAGCTTCGGTTTTTTTAATTTTTTAATTAAAATTAAAATTAAAATTAAAAATTAGACCATAATGCGCATCAAACAGTGTTGGTGATGTCATCTAAAATTTTTCTAGTTTTCACAGATATACCGTTTTTGCTGTGAAGTATGTTTTTTAACTTCTCGCACCATTTCAGCGGAATGTATATTTTCCACAACGTTAGAAGAGCCACCAGTAAACTTTGAAAGTTGTCAAAATAAAATACTGTTAAATAAGAAGTTTGAGCTTGATAGACCATGTTGCTATTTGGTTTGTTCGGCTTGTTTCCAGTAAATATTAGTTGTGTTCGATAACAAAATTAGCCATCCTCAGCCATTAATCCAAATCAAGAGAAAAGTAAAACAGCAAAAGAGTTCACAAAGAGAAAATCTGCCTTCACTTGCAAAAAACGGTGGGAGAGAACACATATCAGTTTTTGGGATATCCAAAAATGCTTATATGCCCTTGTTTTCCGTTGGTAAATTTTCCATCAAATTGCAAATTTCAAACCCGAGCCAGAGCAGATGTACACAAAAGAAAGATGGCGCAATAAATAAATTTCTTTGTTTACAAAATGTTCAGTCATATGCTTTCAGATTATATGTTTTCGTGATGGATAATTTTAGCTGTCTAAAATTTCTCCAGCACAAAAGGAACATCTCTCTCACATCGTGCTGTCACTTTGCTCTCCGAATTTTTTAGTGATGAGCAAGTTTTTGGCGTTAACTAATGAATACTTGGATAAATTAGAAATAACTATAACAAATGTTTAAGTTATTGAACACGATACCTCTTCGTTTCACCAAGCGTTAGCAAGGGACGAATAGATGAAGCTATTGGTATAAATAAACATATCTTGGTAACGCTGGAGAATGCTGCTAAAAATTATATTTGTTTGTCAAAATAATGAGTTATACCAGTTTTATGAGGTATAACCGTACTCACTAGCGGCGAATCTTGTTCAATAACTTTGTTGCTGCTTTCACATGCAAATTTTTCGCTAAGCGAGCAGAGCCCAGACATAACAAGCAGAGAAGTGGCGAATCGGAGGCGGTTTATTATTCAGCAGTGAAATTCTGCCATCTGATATCTTTCAAAGAGACAAATATTCAAAATAGTATATTAAATGGACAGAAACCAGTAAAAACTTGCTAGTTCCGCGGTTAGCTGATAGCTTTTTACAATGAAAATTAAGAGTGAAATAAGAAAAGTGGAAAAAACCCGCTCATAATGTATTCTCCAGGCACATTTCGTTGAGTCCAAAGTATATTTACTGACGTCTTTCATATTAAATTTATTTTTCCCAACGCTAAATTAAAATTTTCTGATTTGTATAAATTGAATTTTACCTGCTTTTAAAGAGTGGTTTTTTAAGGAAGAAAATTATACTAAGAAAAATTTTCCCAGCAGAAATTTGCAGCTATCTCACATTATTTCGCTCTCGGTTTTTGGTTCCTCTTGTAACTTTTTGCCTTAGGCAAACTATCAGACACTCGACTTATTATACCCATTTTTGAATGTAAAAATTATAATTATTTAAAAATTTCTAATGTTTTTATTGTAATAAAGAGTGTAAAGACGAGTAATGAAATATTTGATTAAACTTAGAGCATATTGAAATTTTTGATATAAGTGTTTGCTAAATTGTCTTACTGTATGCGGTCGTCGTAGCCAAATGGGTTGGTGCGTGACTACGATTCGGGATCGCGTACGTTCGAATCTCCGTTCTTGAACATCAAATACTAGAAACCCTCGGCAATAATTATACGCCAAGTAAAAAATTGGTACAACAAATTTTCTCGTGGTCGCTTTTCAAGATCGTCGGAAATCAGTTGTTGTGGTAGAAAATATCGATGCAGCGCGTGAAGTAACTGAGCAATATTGTCATATCATATATAGTTCGGTGAATCTGGGCGCAAACATCAATAAGATTGCAAGGTAAAAAAGTATATTCGCGTTAAATCACATAAAACTTAAAAAACACCCTGAAGTGGTTAAAGTGCATAGAAAGTTGGTTCAAACGATTGCAAAAATGTATTAACATCATGGATTTTATTTTGAAAAACAATAAAACCATCAACCATCAATGTTCATGTTTCTATTGTTACGCTAGAAATATAAATTGCAACCGTCGTATCTTCCTGAAGCTGAGGCTCACCCACAACCAACTATTCCATAATGCTGATGCGCATAATATCACAACTAGGCATGAGGGTACAGTTCTATGTGAATTTATCAAGATACTTTATATTATATTGGGTTTGGGAATAAATTTCCGTCCTTTCTTAGCCAAAGTTATGAGTTATTTAAACAGTTAAATAATACATCATGTTATGTGAAGTATGTGCCATTGGAAGCTATAACTTCACTCCATCTTTCAGGCAGCATACGGATTTATCTGACGAAAAATTCGAGTTCTTTTGACTTGATCCATTCATTAAGCCAGTTTGCGATGCTCTCGTAAGAAGTGTACCGCTCTCCAGTAAGGGCTAACAGGATTGATCGGAACAGATGTTAACCCGAAGGTGCAATGTCTGGGGAATACGGTGGATGAGGCAAGGTTTCCCAATTCAGTCCCTCTTGACCCATTTAGCAACCTGTGCCCTGGCGTTGTCATGCAGCAAAATCAGTTTGTCATGTTGGGACGGAAGACCGCTTTTCTTTGAGAGCTCAATTCAAACGCATTAGCTGCAGTCGGTAATTATCGCCAGTCATGGTTTCAGATGGCTTAAGGTGTTCATAATAGATGACATCCTTCTGATCCCACGAGATGCACAACATAACATTTGTAGCATGAATAATTTTTTTCGCTGTTGATGGACCTGGCTCCCCTGACAGGTTCCACCTTTTTCGACGCTTAGGGTTATCATAATATATCCATTTTTCATCGCCAGTGACGATGCGATGCAGAAAGCTTGTTCTTTTCTGCCGTTCAAGAAGCATCTCACACGTCTCCAAATGTCTCTCGATATCCCTCTCCTTCAATTGATGTGGCATTCAGTTTCCTGTTTTCTGGGCCATTCCCATCGCGTGAAAACGTTTACCGACGGTTGATATGTCAACATCCGACTCTTTAGATATATCATCAAGGGTTTGACATACGTCTGTAGTTGAGTATCTTCGAATTTTTTCGCTGCCCCTTCGCCGAAACCATTCTTTACAAGTTGTATTTGACGGAACGTGATTATCAATATACGACACGTTTCAGCTGCACTTTTCTTTAAAGCGTGTAATGAAGCATGACTTCCCGTAAATGCTGTATTTTCGAGACGAGTGTAGACATTTTTGACGGCAGATAAAAAAGGATCTTTACGCTTCAAACGAGTGCGAACTACTGCGTTCTAGACCTGACATATACACTTTCAAAGCACTAGTATATTACTAGAGCGAACACAAAAATAGTATCAGCAGCGATACTTCTTTTACGAGGGCGAAAACTTATTGCTATACCCAAAAACTTTGATATAATCTTAAATAGAAATTATTGTACCTCTATAAATAATTATTTTATATTAAACATATTTACCACAAATATCGGAATCGTTTCATTCACGAATAGTTTTATAACGAAGAAACCCGGAACAAATGTTGGATTCTCATTATAGACCGTTGTATAGATCTGCGTATGCGCTTTGGCAAACGGTAAGCCCGAGTTTTTAGCATTCCTTGCATTTAACCTGTCATCGTCATCCTCGTGGTAAATTGATTCACATAGCGATAGCGAACCTAACCAATAGTTATTCCCATAGAAGAAGCCAGATGTATAATGACCGGAAGCATCATCCACTGAAAAGAGAAAATTGTACGTGAGTTTGAGGCTTTCATACACAGTTGTAAACGTATAAGCATTGTAAACACAACTTAGATACATTTTTTCACTATAAAATAGAAAGAGAAAAGAGAAGCCATTCAGAAGGATATGTTTTCAAAGCTAAATAAAGGATAAATAATATATTAGGTGCGCAACTAAGTTCCCGCTGTTTGTCAATAGATGCCCCCCCAGCATGGTGTGCTAGTCGATTCTAACATAACCTAAACGTCATAAACCAAGCTTAGACATATGGTAAACAAACTGCTTCGACACATTAGTGATTTTGTTTTGGTATCATATAATTTTGATTTTATGAAAATGACTGACCGAATAATCATCATATGCGGGAAGTGTTGATTTTCCCCTTTCATTCGAAAAAAAACGGCGGCTGAAGCGCATCGAGAGCTACAAAAAGTTTATGGAGATGCTGGTTTAAGTAAAACAACGTGCCGAGATTGGTTCCGTCGTTTCAGAGATGGTGATTCTAATGTTGACGACCGTCCGCGTTAAGGAAGCCCAAAAACCTTCGGGACGCTGAAGGTTTTTGGTGTCATTGCTCAATGAGGATCCGCGTTAAACGCAAGAAGAGCTTGCTTCAGTATTAGGAGTTACCCGCCAATCCATTTCCAAGCGATTGCATGCTTTGGGAATGATTCAATGATTCAGAAACAGGGGACTTGGGTTCCTTGTGAGTTAAAACCAAGGGATGTTGAACGTCGTTTTTTCGCTGTGTCGCCTGTGAACAACTGCTCGAGCGGTAAAAAAAGGAAGGGTTTTATTCATCGCATTGTGACGGGTGATGAAAAATGGACTCATTACAGCAATCCAAAGAAAAGAAAGCCATGGGGACTGACCGGTCATGATTGTACGTCGTCGCCTCGGCCGAATATTCACGCTGCGAATGTTATGCAATGTATTTGATGGGACCAAGTTGGTGTTATTTATTATGCACTGTTAAAACCAAGCGAAACCATCACTGGGGATCGGTATCGACTTTAAATGATGCGGTTGAGCCGAACACTGCGCAAGAAGCGGCCGCAATACGCGGAGAGGCATGAAAAAGTGATTCTACAGCATGACAACGCTCGGTTTCACGTTGCCAAACCCGTATAAACCTTCCTGGAAACCATAAAAAGGAAATCCTACCCCACCCGCCATATTCTCCAGATATTGCGCCGTTCGATTATCATCTGTTCCGATCGATGGCACATGGTCTAGCTGACCAGCAGTTCCATTCATATGAAGGCATCAAAAAATGGCTTGATCCGTGGATAGCCTCAAAAGATGAACAGTTTTACCGCGACGGTATACGAGATCTACCAGAAAGATGCGAAAAAGTAGTAGCCAGCGATGGACAATACTTTCAATGATTCACTTGTAACCATTTTTTCAGAATAAAGTTGTATTTTCTTAAAAAAAAAAAAAACAGCGGGAACTTAGTCGCGCACCTAATAATAAATACAAAAATATACAGTGAACCAACGCTGAGTGAGTGTCGTAGTTTTTCTTGCTCTAGGGAGCTAGAGGAATTAAGCAAAGAGAGAAATAAAGATCAAATTTATTTAAAATGTATTGCTAAGCACATAATACAGCAACGCTAAGCATTTTTATCATTACTGTTATTATCCCTGATGGAGTCAATATTTCTTTTATTATTTTTTATTAGTAAATATTTTCCTTAGCTGAATATGAGTAAATTGAAAATACTAGTCGTACCACTTCATAGTAGTACAGTGGCCGATTGAAATTCTCATTAATGAGGTATTCAACCAACGTTGTAATGTGAAAATTTAAATGGCCAAACCTACAAGTAAGATTTTCTTCAAGTCAGTAGTTTTTGTCATGGTAACTATCACAAAAAATAAATATTTGTAAACACTCACACATACATATATATGACGCTAGCACGCTAGCATGCATATGGCATACATTGAGTATCCCGGTTTAGTTTATAGCTTTTTTAACTAGTATTTGTGTTTAGGTGATTGCATAACAGAAACGAGATTTCTTGCCGCTACTTCTTTTCCATTTTCTTTCGTACTTTTGCTTTCAAAATATACCGCAAAATATATACTTTGGCTACTTGTTTTTACTTTCATATTCCATTCGCGAAGCTTTTTTGAGGTCAGCTCTGCGCTAATACTGGTTACAAATATTTTCTGCTACAAGCTTTACGCTTGTGTTACGCTTGCAATTTTACTTTTGCTGCACGAAGCGTGTTCCAAGTGAGTAGCTCAAAAAATCTATTACTTGTCTGAAATTTTTCGTTTTGGTTTTCAGTTGCCGTGTCGCGTCATGGTATACAAGTTTTCCGGACCGGATCACTATTTATCAACGGCAGTGTGTTTTTTTCCTTCCATTTCGTCGGTTATTGAGCAACAATCTTTGTTGTTAGTTTCCTAGACCTTGGCCAAGAAAATGAGCCAGTAACAGATGACGGTCGGAAATTCAATGAAGCAATTACATTGAATGTTACATTTGGTGAATTATGTATGCACACACACAAGTACATATACATATATACCTTCACTCGAGTACACATATACATTCATATAAATATACCTATGTATAAGAGCCAACCACAGGCTTCCGTTTGCGATTTTCCGTATTATGGAAGTTGCTGGCCAAATACCGTGACCATGAACTGACAAATGGTCCGTGTAGAGTGACAGCCACGGCGAGCTGAGACAAGACACATCAGAGTTTAATTGCAGTTGCATGCAAATTTTATTTTCATATCATAAATGCTGAGTCTTAAAAATGCAACGCTTAAAAAACCTAAGATATAATAAAAGAATATTGATGAATAATTGGCTGCATAGAAAGAAAGGAGATTACCGAACTGCGCAAAAAAAAAAAAAATATTGTAAGTTTGGAAATTCATTGAATCATTTGAGTTTGAAAATTAAAATATCATAAAATGTTAAAAGATTTTAATTAACCCTTGCTAAGTTGCAACATTTCTGAGTAGGCAGAAATTTAGTTTCGTTTATGCACCAAAAATGGAATAACTTTGCTACATTAAAGAATCTCATCAGCGAAAACCATTACTGCCTTTCAAATAATTCTGAACAATTTGCTTTTTCTTTTAATTTTTCTTTTTTTCTGAAACCAGTTACCACAGTTGAAAGGTTAAAAATTCTGTTTTAAAAACTCTCCACACTTTTTTAAATGAATAATTCATTCAAAAGTTATTGAAATTTGCAAATTAAATTGCACCACAACTAAAATATTGATAATGGAACAATCAGGCGTGGCATAGGTGTGAAATTGTGCTACAAAGATTTATTTTTATGCATATATTTTTACATTGTGGTAGGTATTGGAAAAGGGTGCGAAACACCTCGCATAGAAACTGAAATCTTCATAGAGCTTTTCTCTGAAACCAAGGGACCCATTCTGTGGTCTAAGTGGCATCATTGTCTCTATGTGCGATGCGGCTGCCAAATCTACCATTTCTCTGAAACCGCGTATGCTAAGGTACTGAAATTCCATACAAAAAGTTTCGGTAGTAAAATTTCGTACAAAAAGTACATAAATCCATATTTTCAACCTCGAAAAGGGCAAAAACCATGTTACTTTTCATGAATTCAAAGTCACAATAGATGAATCTGTAGAGACGTTTGTGCAAGCCATTTACAGATTAATTTGAAACAAACACATAAAACA
Source organism: Anastrepha obliqua (assembly GCF_027943255.1). Classification (NCBI taxonomy): domain Eukaryota; kingdom Metazoa; phylum Arthropoda; class Insecta; order Diptera; family Tephritidae; genus Anastrepha; species Anastrepha obliqua. The sequence continues at coordinate 60,301,613 of NC_072893.1, read as the reverse complement.
AAACAAATATTTTAAATGCCAGTGTAGAGTGACAAAGAATGGGTTTAAATATCCATCTTCCATACATGTCATATCAGATATGAAATTAGTAGCAATTTAGGGCTAAAAACCTGAACTGAAACATAGTGATAAGTTTTGCTTATATTATTTTTCCAAATTAATTTTAACTATTTATTTTATATTTTTTTATTATTTATTCTTCAACAATAACCACATAAGACCAACCTTAAAATTTTATGAATAATTTTTAAATAGCAATCAATATCCATCAAAATTTCACAATTTTCATTTAAAATTTTTGGAAAATTTTTGTCGAAAACAATTGTCGAACTAAAGGTTTGAGAGATATAAAACTGTATACACATATGTTTTTTTAAATTCAATATAATTACCATTTTTTTGAATATTTATAAATCTGGTATAAAGTTGAAAATTTCGATCAATATGGTGTTTGTATAAAAAGTAATCGAGATTAAAAAATAAATAGTTAAAACTTGTAAATTCGTTTTGCTTTTATAATTTTACAACTAACTATACTTATATAAATTGCAATTTATACAAACAAAATTTTAATTGTCAAAAAAGGTGCCGCAAAATGCGTGCGCGAACGTACGTGGTTAATGTAAGAGGCGTCGTGAAAGCGAACTCAAAAATATATAAACAAAACGTGAATGCGCGTAATTTTCGGAATCGCCATCGTTTGGATGACTCACATGCCTGTCTTTATTTTGAATTATTTTGTTAGTGCAATTGAAAGAATAAGAAGAGAGAGACCAATTTTTTCAATGAAAGTTGCTTGAGATATTGTCATGAAAAATGACCGGAAATTCTCTGAGGAAGGGTAAGCTAGGTTACGGTGGTTGCCACTCTCCATAAGGGTGTATAGGTTGCTGGAGGTCCATTGTGATACCACTAGTTTAGATTCAAGTTGTATCCCTTATTTCCAATATGATGCAACTACCTCGCCCCTCAGACAAATGATGAAACATTGACTGTGGACGGTCACCGATTCCAAGTTTGCAAGACACCCAATAAACGAAACATTTATAGAGCGATATCACGTACTAGCAAGAACGGAACAATGGCGGAGAAAGTGTTCAACGCTCTCCACCTCCTCTTCGTTTCTGCAATTCATTTGAGGGGAACCTCATAAGTTTCCTATATGCGCCCAATATGCAGTGCCCGGTTATGATAGCAACCACCGTATTGATGGAATGTTGGCCTCCTGTGCTCATTTCTTTTCGGCCAAAGGTGTCCAGTTATCGCAAAAGTTCAGTTCCCTTGCACGATGACACTTCTAGGAATGATGAGCATGTGCGGGAGCTAACAGAACGTTTTGTGACCGGTAAGAATTTCTGTAAGATTAAGAGCTACAAACTGGTGTCTAACGTCAAGAGCAGATTTGAATTATAGTTTGGAAACTTCTCTATCCAAGTAAAGGATAACAATAGTATTTTAAATCAGAGAAGTCGAAGCATCCGATTCGACAGTGAATGACGAAGGCGACTGTAGCGAAATATGTATGATAATATCGCTGCTACAGAATTAAAAATACAAAACACAAAAGGTCAAAATCCAGACGCACGCCAAGCGGAAGAGCTCGAACAAATACCCAAAAAAGGGTATAAACGCCAATTATATATAAAGACTGAAGAGTACTGCAAGAATGAGCTGTATAAGTTTTATAGCAGCACAGGATCCCTCATAACTGTCGTTTTTGAGCAGTCGTATAGTTTTCATATGATATTTTATAATTATATCTGTTATTATAATAACCAAGGTTTTTGTTTTAGTGTATAATGTTTCATTTTTCACCAAATTCTATTTTCAATATTTTTAATTATTTTTTTTACTCTTCGATTTATATGCCATACGTAACTATTCATATGTACACATTCCCTCCTAACTATGAAGAATAGTTTACATGCCAAATAGGTTAAGCCATTAAAATTCTAAATTTACCGCAATAAAACTTATAAAACTGAGTTACTATTAGGATTCCACAATGTCGATGTGATATTTTTTTTAAATTCACAATAAGAACTCATTCGCATGCGTTTAATGGGCAGCAAACGTCAATGCTAATGGTGCGTCGAAAGAATTATTTTTTAAAGTGGCTATTAAGTGCGGAGAGTTTTTCAGAACGCTTGACGCATTATAGTTCTTATATGTAAGCAAATGTACTCATTCGCATGTACACAATTATTTGTGCATATGCATAGGAATATAACCGGCAGCAAATTGAGCCATTCCGCGCACTCAATTATTTTATTACTTTTATTCTTCACAAATGCCAACCATATATACATTTATTTTATTATTGTGGAAAATTGGTTATAAGAACACATTCCTTTTCAATGAATTGCTACCTTTTAAAATGTTGTAGTAAGTAAGTTTTTTTTTTTTAGCAAGCTCGATGGAAAGTGATATTAGAAGTGTAAAGCAACACTGTAACTTAGAGAGACTTTTTTAATCACTTTTCCAATGTTTTTTTCGTGAACAATTTGACTTGACAAAATGTGGAAACGTTTTAAAGTTTTTCGAGCATTTGAAGCTTTTTCAAGTTTAAGGGAGGAAGTCCATGTAGAAGCCTCAAATTGGTAATTTTTTAAACATATTTTTAAAGGAGATAAAATAATTATATTATTTTGAAGCTTGACACAACTTTATTTAACCTTTCGAGAGTACAAAAAAAAATGTTTAACATTTTTTTTTCCAAAATGACGGCTGAGGATCATTTGCTGCTCTATTTATTACTCTTAATCTATCGATCTGAAACAAAAAAATGAAATTTGTTTTTTTGTAACATATTAACGGAAAGGATGAACCTATAAAATTAAAAAAACAAGTATAAAATTAATTATAAAATAAGCCTTTGAAAAAAAAGTCAGAATTTAGGGCTATTTTATTGTCATTTTTAACCCCAAAAAAGTAATTTATCAACGCGAAATATCTAAAATTTTAGGTTTATCCTTCCGATAGCAATGTAAAAGGCCTTACCAAACTTGAAACAAATTGGTCAATCACGTTTTGAGTTACAAATGTTCGTCTGCTTCTCAGCAGCTAAAGTCAAATACAACATATTTATTGGATCACAAATGAGAAAAATCATAACAAGATTTTAAATACAATTTAAATTGTGAAGAATTAAGGCGGCGGCCGCCGTAGCCAAACGGGTTGGTGCGTGATTACTATTCGGAGTTCAGGGAGTACGTAGGTTCAAATCTCCGTGAAAGACCAAAAAGAAGAAAAAGTGTTTTCTAATAGCGGGCGTCCCTCGGCATGCAATGGCGAACCTCCGAGTGTATTTCTGTCAAAAAAAAAGCTTCTCGTAAAAAATATCCGTTTGTGGAACAACATTAAGACGCACACCACAAATAAGAGGAGGAGCTCGGCCAAACACCCAAAAAGGGTGTACGCGCCAATTATATATATATTTATAAGTGGGTAAAATTATTTCATCAATGTGATAGATGGTTTGCTAGGAAATTATTGGGTTTTTCGCAATAACTATTCTTACAATAAAAATAAAAAAAGTCCGTGCATTAAATAACAAATGGGAGAACTTTATAGTTTTTAGTATTTTCGCTAGAAAGATGTATATAAATATTTTTAAATATTATTTAATGTAAAGACTTTTTTAATTTTAACTTTAACCACTTTTTAGGCCGATTTGAGTATATAAATATTGATTTTGGCAATATGTATATGTGTATCTTGGATATGTAAAATGTTAAAATTTTGATCCAGTTTGAACTGAATTCGTACTACTTAATGAGAGAGTTAAATATGGCTAGACAAGGAAGCGATCTTCAAAAGCATTATTTTTTATACAGAAACAGGTTGAAGAAACTAACAGTATCTGTATGGCGAGCGTATTTCTGCCATGAGAAATCTCCTCATAAAAAATATCTGCCGTTCGGACTCGGCTTAAAACTTTAAGTCCACAAATAGGAGGATGACCGAGCTGCCAAATCCCCAAAAAGGGTGTAAGTACCCACTATATATGTATATATATAGATATATCTGCAACCCTAAAAAATAAAAAAAATGAAATTCTTGCCTTTTTTCATCAAATTAATTATGCCCGGCTTTAAATGTAAAGTTTCACATGAGCAGTTCCGCTTTCAAGATCGATTACAGCGATATTTAGCAGTACAAATTAAATCAGCTATCAGTTTCGCGGCATAAATTAACACCAATCACCAATTAATATTTTTTCGTTATTTAAAAGTATAGGAAATGCACAAAAAAAATCCTGTTCTAAAATCATACAGCAATTTTTATTTATCTAACTCATAACGACGCCGTACGTCAATCATATTTGACACTTGTAAACTAGACAGCTGCAGTTTACAAACAGATAAGCAATGGAGCGCGTAAAAATCAAAATCAAAATTACGATCACTCCAAATTATTTTGTTTTTATTTAGTACAAAATTTATTTAAAAACGAAATTGGATGATTAATTTTGAGCCACCTTTTACATTTCATTCATATACATACATATGTTCCATATAAGTTGCAAATTATTAAAAAGGGAAGAAAACTAAAATTACGCGATTTGAAATGGCAAAGGTCTGTTCTCACTACAATTTCAGCAGTGCGGAACGAGTGGATTTTGCTACAGGTGAATTTCGTATGTATCATACGCGGAGCGCATACCCAAACATGTAAGACGATGCTGATGTAAGTGCTGAAAACGCATATGCATACATATATGTATATTTACATACCCACATGCTTATGTAGTTATAACTATAAATATCTTGATAAGTGTTTTTCGGATAAAAAAAGTTTTGAGCAATTTTGAATAACATTTGACCGGCTCGGTACTTGGGGTCATTACCAATGGGGCTAATGTTGGGCATTTCTGAGATTAATCGCATCCATAAGATGTAATTGTCGAAAAATTGTATAATAATGCTTACCAAGTCGCAACATAAAATATCATAACCCTGAACTCAGATGAGCGGATTGACTTTTGTTTTAATAGTGTCAACATTTGCACATTTAAGCCAAATCGGAATAGTGAGGCCGTAATGTGAATTTATATTTTTTTAAATAATATTTTAGCAGGTAAATTTCTTCTTCGCGAAAGTTGTGCTTTGAATATGTAAAACTAAATATAATACATATTTATGTTAGTACAGATTACTTGTTGAGGGCTTTAAGAGTTTTCAAACAAAAAATTATTTTGTATTAAAAAAAATTAGTTCATTAGTATTGTATAGTCAACCCTGGATGCACAATGCGTAAGTAAAACAAAAAATGGTAAAAAGTGATTGGCATATGTATAAATTTATTGCTTGAATTTCTGGCAAATGCTTTTTTATGAAAACAAAATATTACATATAAATGTATGGTAATATCGGAATAATTATTAACATAAAATATCGCAAACTTCTTCTAAGTTTATGCATAATTTTCTTCAAGTAATGAGTAACTAAATTTAAGTTCTTTACAAAATTAGATCTAGGTAAAGCGAAATCAAGCAGGCTGGTATTGGATAAGGAATTATGTATAGTCTGGAAGTACGCGAGTAATAGGCGTACTGGCATATTTAGTCTTAAATGTTTCCCCATAAAAAATGTAAAAATAGCGAAGACTTCTTTGTGGAACATTAAAGCTTATCCGTTTAAGTAGAACGGGACAGTCGACGATGCCATTAACAACACTGAAAGTAAACGAAAGTGAAAGAACTGCCCTTTTCTTTTCTAGATATTCTAATTAAATTAGCTTTACCCGAGAATTATAGGAACAGGGGATTCAAATCGTAGAGAACGTATTGCCTGCTTAAGAAATATTTTTTGAAAACGCTCATATCTATTAATCGGAAATTGGTCCCAAGGTGTAACAGCGTACTCTAAGTGAGAGCGAACAAGTTCTGTAAACAGCAGTTTAAAGGTATATGGACTAAAACATTGAGATATACATACTCCTGAAGCCTAGAACCTAATATGATTTTGAAAGAATAAAATTAATGTGATCATTGAAGAAAAATTTCGTATGGAATAAAACTCTAAGACCCTTAAACTCTGTTACACTTTGTAATACAGTATTAGAAATGGTATAGGTTTATTTAAAAATGCACAATGATGCCACGAAAATGTTAAATGGAAACATTTTTTAATATTCAGAGACGGACGCGACCTCACGCACCAACGGTGAAGATTGTTCAAGTCGAGTTGAAGCTTCTGAGCATTGACTGAGTCCTTAACTGATGAGAAAATTTTTAAATCATCCCCGAAGAGCAAGAAATTAGAAAAAGTAGAACATTTGCTATGTCATTGATAAAAATGGCAAAAAGAATTGGCCCTAAGATGCTCTGTTGGGGATCACCTGACGTAGCAACAAAGTGGTTCAATACAACTCTATGAATTTTTTCCACGCACCGTCTGTCCGTCAAATATGACTTAAGCCATTGCAGAAAGGTGGAGTGAAAGCCCTCCTGCGACACTTTGCGAAATACCTTAGAAAAGTCAGTGTAAACGCAATCAATTTGGAGCCCTTTGGAAAACTATGAAAAAAAAAAATCACTAAAAACAGAAAGATTAGTAGCTGTTACAGTTACAAAACAATGTTGGTTTGGGTTAATTAAAGACGATTGAATAAATTTTGTCCTTTACAATGCATGCAAACAGTTTAAAAATACTTGATAGGCTGATAATTACGAACATCATTTTTTCTTAAGATTTGTTAAAAATAATATCAAGAGGAATTGCCAACGCTGGAACATAATTTTATAGAGATTATAGAATTTTCTATATCTTTTAAATCAGTGTTCATACACTTTTGGCAGTTTGTTTGCATATTTTTTACATCTTTTTCTGAGTAGCTGCTATTGCAAATTAGTTTACATAGTTTGTAAGAATCTGCCAATTCAAAGACTATATTAATAAATTGAAAAATTCAACAAGGTTTACGTCTTGTGCGAATTATTTTCACATTTGCGATGAGCTTCATTAGTATGTTAATGAAAAAAACTGTCTTATTTGGAGTGAGAATCCAAAAAAATCGAAAAACATGCTTTATTTGATACGGTTGGCATGCGTGAGGCAGATTCGGTGCATATTTTTTTCAAACAGAAGGCAGAGCCAACTTATGACGTCATAAATTGCATGGAAGCATCACTTCATTGGAACGACATTTTGGTAACTGGATCATCTGGGAAGTTATCGATTTAACTAGCCACTCTCACTTCTTTTGACTTGGGGTATGACAAGTCCTTGATCTATGCTAATAAGCTAGTTGCGATTGATAGTCTTCGATGATCTTAATATGCTCGAAATTTAAAGATAAATGCCATACAGGCGAATATAAATGCGGCGAAGGTCATTGTGCAAGGAGAGTGTTCTGAATCTTTACCCATTATATCGGGTGTTAAACAGGGAGACGCTTTATCAACATTGAATTGAATTACTGCATTGAGGCAGTTGAATTACGCCCTTCTGGAGGCCGAAGAAGAGGACGCCTTAGAAAAAGATGGCTCGCAGACGTTGAAGATGAAAGCTGAACGTGCTGTAATGGAAGGAGTAGCGTTAGATTGAGACGGGTGGCGAAAGTTTGTGAATAAAGCAATGGTCCGTCCACCAAGGTCTGTGATGCTAAGAAGAAGAAAGTATGTACAAGCTGAAAGCTAATAAACAAACAGAGTTTTTTAGTTCCAAAAAAATGCACCCCTTAACCAAACTAGAGTATAATTTATGATATTGTGGCGCACTAATTGGTTTTGGTTCCCGGAAATTGGGAAAGTGCCATAAATAATATACAATATATGAAATAAACATGAGCAAAGGTAACTGACAACTTCTGTTATAGGATGTCTATGTATATGCCGCTTTCTTTTTCTCTTTCATGAAAAGTCATCTTAGCTTTTAACTTGTAGGTGGTTTCCCTAATTAGAGTGAGAAGGTTTAGCAATTAGCCTTACTAAAATGAGTAGTCTTTTCACGTATCCGAAACACACTCTTCCAAGATTGACTGTATATACAAGGTGGCGTAAAATTAACCATCCAATTTTGTTTTTGAATAATTTTTTTTACTAAGTGAAAAACAAAAATTATTTCGAGTGATGAACAATTTTCTTTTGACCTTTTCAAACTCCATTTACGACGCCATTTGCAAAAATCCTGCGATAGGGTGATTAATTTTGGCGCCAACTTGTCTATACATATTAATACTTTTTTAATTTAAATGGTTTTCCAATACAAAATTTATTGTGTAAGGAGCTTTCTAAGTGAGTTCTCCGCTGCTCCAGGGACATTTTCAAATATTATTACCTCGAAACGCGGAACCGAGGGACGACTTTGAACTTAGAAGGCCTCAAATATCAAAAACCTTTGTCAAAAAGATAAATTTAAAATCCGTGCACAGAAGTACACTGTGCATATGCTTAATTTTAACAATTTCTTTTTCTTTGAGTATTTATTGCAATAGGTTGCATTACCAAGTTTATAGTGCCCTATATTTGTGAGTCAGCATCAGTCGGAAAAAATTTCTAAATTTAAAAAAAGTAAAGCGCATGTAAGAGCGTTAAGTTTTACATCATATATATTTATATATATACATATATGAATGTATATGCATAGTTAGCTCATGCCGCAGCAATGGAGGTCGAAACGATGTAAAAATACAATAATTACCAGAAATAATAACAAGAAAAAACAATAATCTTTACGGTGAATGTGATGAAATTTCGCCTTGATTCAATTATTAATATGATTGTTGCTGTTGTTGTTGGTGGTGGTGTTTTATTATCGAAGTAGCAACACGGAACCCAACCTGAACTGGTATCAAGGCACGTACAAAAACTGCACGAATCGCGCAGCGACAACAACAACAGCAAATTAGCACAACTCTAAAAGATGCCAAATTTGTGTATATCAACAATTAAGAGCTAGAAATAGAGAGCGCTAAATTGAACTCATCTTGTATGTTTGTACTGCATATATATATGTATGCATTTATGCATTTGTATTTAGCCACTACAATAAATGATGCAGCAAAGACAATATTGAATAAGAGATTTCTTTCAAAACTTAGTCAAAATGACCTTAAATGGTGCGCTTACGGACGGTGATGGCACTTTGAAAACACACACAAATACTTATATGTAAATATTTATGCACCTATGTGCCAGCAAGACGATTAAAAATGGGCTAATGTATTTAAATATTATGCAAGCGCAAATTCATTTTTATGTAAACACCTGCGTACATATGCACATACATCCATACATGTGCCTATGCTTCCATCTGCGTTATGGCAATTAAAGTGCAAGTACATAAATATGATCAAGTTAAATTTAATTTATGCATTCACTAAAAAGATCCGTTATCAACTTTTGAAAAAGCTGATTTCGTGGTATTCGAATTTTGCGATAAATGCAATTAAGATATACAAAAACAAGGGAGATAATTTTAAAGACTTACTTCCGCGTTTGGAGTATACTTCGTTTTGCATAATTTGGTATAAAAAAATGTTTCTTTAAATCTTCAACTAAATTTGTGATAACAAATATTGTATAGTAAAATTTCAGGCTCCGGTTGGAAGCACCAAGTGAAGCCAAGACCTTCTCCATCTGATCTTTCCAGCGCAGCTGTCCTCAAATACCGTACGTACCGTATTATAAAATACTATATTATATAATATTCAAATTTGTTTTTGAATAACTTTTTTACCAAACAAAAAAAATATTTTGAATGCTTGAAATCTTTATTTTGACCTTTACACATTCCATTGTTTGTCTGTTTATATACTGCAGCTGTTTACTTTACAAGTATTAAAGCAATTGGTCAAAATTGTAAATCTTCCGATAGGGTGATTAATTTTGCGCCACCTTGTAAAAAATGTGTTGTATATTTTCTGTGTTTAAGGTCTTAAGCATATTTGTGGGCGTTTTATTTCCAAATGTATAAATTAGCGCATTCTTGTATTTCTTTATTTCTTACAATCATCAATAATGTGTTTTGTGGACAGTGGGTAGTTACACGTTGTACAATTTTGAGTTGGTTCTCTTTTGAGCATGTATTCGTGAGTAATCTTGTTGTGACCCATTCGTAGTTTCGTAATAATACGCGGTTCGTCTGCCGTCGCTGAACTAGGAGAAGTGTATTTCATGCGATTCTGATTGTAAAGTTTGTAGCCCTGTTCGTACGTTTGCCAGTTAGTCTCCATAAATTCCTTGATGTGATTGTTTACCTGCCGGGCAATAACTGACTTCACCAAGGGGTCGTGGTGTATACAAGGCGACTTATAGGCTTCTTTCGTTGTAGTGTATCTACATAATTTTTATTTATTTATGACAGTGTTGTGTCAAAAAGTCTATTGATTTTCCAATAAGCTGTTCTTCATAACGTGGATTTTGGAGTGCAGTGACAGTTGACTTGCTATCTGTGAAAATACCGAATTTCCCTTTACTTGATAGCTAGTATAGCTGATGGCAACTGACTCTGTCGTGAGAACTGAAAGGTGCGGAAAAAGAAGTCCCAATTTGATTGTTTTTCCCTCTTCTGATACTACCGCAAAAGATTGTAATTAATAATAACATAAGTAAATTTATGTAATTTTTTAAGTAGTGAAATACTTCATATATATATACGAGCCAATAGCCGATTACATTGTAAGCCTTGAAATCCAACGGTTAATTTCTTTTTCTAACAACTGCTACTTGGATTAAGTATGCAATTGAGTAGAAAATCCTCTCTCGATGAACAAATGTAACATTTTACAAGTCTCTCATCATGCCCATCCAACTATAATATATGGAGTAGAAGCTTGGACAATGACAACCCTTGAAGTGCTTGAGTGAAACATTCTCCGAAAGATTATTAGACCTTTGCTCATTGCCAATGCGCTGTATGAGCTTTACTGCGACATTTGCAAAGTGCAACCAATAAAGATATAGCGTCTCTGCTGGCTAGGTCATATGTTCCGAATGGATAGAAATGCTTTGGCACTAAAAGTACTCGATGCGATTCGACTTGGTGGTAGCAGAGGAAGAGGAAGATCTCTTCTGTGTTGGAAAGATAAAGTGGAAAAATATTTGGCTTTACTTGGTGTGTCCAACTTGCATTGGTTTGCATGATAAAGAAACCACTGCCGCGCTTTGTTAAGGGGGAACGCCACTGTGGGGGGTCAAAAATAGTCGATTTTTGGGAATTTTGTTTGTAAGTAAGAATGATTATTCGAGGACCGGCCAAAAGGAAATTTATTATATATGTATTACACTATGTTGATGTAAATTTTTATTAAAAAATATTGAAAATTGACAAATTTATGTAAATAAACTTAACGAGTTAAAAAAATGACGTCATCTGGTGGCAGCGATACAGCAATCAATCATCTGAAATCAAAAACCCAAAAATTATATTAATCTACACAATAGTGGCTATCGTTGTACGTAGCCGTTGTTTTTTTTTTTAACAAAATGGTGGTGATTTGAATTTCGATGTGTGTTTTTCACCATTCTCAACAGGCCCAAAAAAATAGCTATTTTTAACATTTAAAAAAGAAAATTATAATCGGTTCATTAGTCTTCGAGAAATCGTTGCCACCGTATCAAAAAAAAAGTCGTTTTGAGAAATAAGCGTTTAAAGTTGTCATTGCGTATTCAATAGTTCTGCATGCTGCTACATCTATCTTTAATGCAAAAGAAAAATCGATTTGTTTGAATTTTCACAAGGGCGTTCCTCCTTAAGGGGTTATATACCTTGTGTTGGACTAAAAAACCGAACAAACCGAACATTTTTTATGGCATATTCTAAAAGTACATCATTTTAAAAATATAAATTCAAAAAATCATAAATCATAATCATTATTTATCAAAAACTTTTTGACCGATTTGTATAAGCTTCGTGAATCTAAACGGTTCACTTTTTATAAATATTTGCATAGTTCGCTGGAAAAAATTTTTTTTTGGGTAAATGAACCGTTCAGATTCACTAAAAACATTTTTCTAAAATAATTATTTAATTTTTTTTTGATTTTAGTTGAGCTACCGTGCTCATCGCAAGCCTCTTCTAAAAAACGGCGTTTCGGGGGAGGGGCGATATCAACAATAATTAATAACATTTTTTTAAATAAAAACACCAAAATGCATTCTTCGAGAGTTACCTTTCAGTATGATATATGCCTCATTTGAATAAAAGTTCAAAAACATATTAAAAAAAAAATTATGACAATCGTCCAGTTTTTCGGGCTCACAAGGTATATAACCCCTTAAACTCGGTCGAAATCGCTTAAGGGGCTATCGCGCCAGTCAAGGAGAAAAATAATTTTTTAATTACTTTTTATTCATTTATCCATACATACATGAATTACTATGAGCTTTTATTTCACTAATAAAAGATTGCATACTTTCTAATTTATTTGTTGAAAATAATTATTTTATTTTTATTTTTTTGCACCACATCAAAAGTATTTTGTTTAATTTTTTTTTTAATATTTAAATTATATTTCGCCTTGCCTTAGTCTCCACTTTTAGCTATTTTCAGTTTTGTTACTAAAATTATCCTACAATCGAACACTTACAACTGTCACTTTTATTTATTAATTTTTATTAATGAGCCGCCCTTATGAGAAGAACTTGATGATGCGATTTTTAAATAAAAACCAGCATCACTTGCTTGAACTGACATGGGTACACGTCTAGGTACATACGCGTAATTCGCGGTAATCAAATAAAAAATACAACAATTACATACCTACATATTTGTTGAAGCTCAGACAATAACAATTATAACAGTGTTCGTGTCCTTAACTTCACGAATGTCATACTTATAAATATTTTTTGCAAGTTCATAAGTACATGAGTTTTATTTACAGACATAATATCAATAAATAAAGAAGATTGTAGTTGGCATTGATTTTGAAGAATGTACCTTGTTATGAAAATAAAACGAGTACCATCGTGCAAAAAAAAAAATTAAAAATAAAAAATTTCTCAAAATGCCAATTTCGTAATTATTTTGTTATTTTAACGTTGCTTCTCTTTTACACAATATTTTGATTTTGATTTTTTTACTAAAAATATTTTTAAAAGAAATAAGCTTCTTCCAGATGCTTCGTTAATAAAATTTAAGCTGAAACTCACAAAAAAAAGAAAATGAAGTAAACATAGGTTTTGTTTTTAATATTGATTGTAAAATTATTCACTTACAATCAATACAAGTTTTAATGTGCAACAACATTTCTAGGAGCAAAATAATTACAACTCACGACGAAAGACTTAAATTCATATGTTAAAATATCCAAATCTTTTTGCACTCTTAGGTAACATTGTTTTGGGCTATATGAAAATAGTAATTTTTCACCTGAGTTTTTTTATAATAAGTGATAACCGGCTAAAATTCGTGGGGGAGTGAGATATGTAGTTTGGATATATACTAGGCCGGGTCGATTTGTGGGGAGGCAAAAAAATCGCCCATTGCTCTGTGAAAATCATATTCTAGGGATCAAAATAAGAAACTTTGCCGAAGGAACCATACCTCTAAAAAATGGTGATATTTTGTAATGATTGTATGGGGGCATGGGTGGATCGGCCGTCCAAAGTTAGTGGGGGTTGGTCATACATTTGGACTCGATTGGAGCACTCTAAATGGGTCAAAGTGGGATTTTTCGTTCGACCCAAATTGGGGGACATCAGAATTCGTTTTAGAGGTATGGTTCCTTCGGCAAAGTTTCTTATTTCGATTACGATTTTCACAGAGCAATGAGCGATATTTAAATCGACCCGCCCTAATATATGCAGTAAAATTTTACGTGAAATAAATTAGTAGAACATTTGAACCCATCACCTCTCACAGGAAAAAGTCTGTTAGATACCTTTTTTGAAAAAATGTTGCTTGGAAACGTCTCAAATCTTCAAAAATCAAAAAACACCTTGAAATATGCTAGAGTTATATATTATATACATACATGCAAACATATTCACATACAAATGCATTCATAAAATGCGCCATATCTGTATACTAAATATACAGAAACCCATAAAAGTATGGTGTCATATACTTGTGTACTTATAAACTTGGATATCTTTATGTCTACACACATACAAATTTGCAAAAAAAAAATTAATTACTCACCTTATCTTGACTCAACTTATCTTGACTTCTAATGTACTTCAGTGGTGTAGGTCATGTTTACCTGAACTTGGCCTTTCACATGATCACATACACAAATTATTATTGTCAAAGCATCTGCCCACTCAATGTTCATTGTTATAACGGTTCAAGAGAAATTCAACATCGAACGTTAATATACCTACTATTGAAACAAAAAAATAACCGAAAACTAAAGGTAAATAATTATCGCCTCTAAAACCAAACATAATTGGAGGCTTTCCGCAGTCATCGAAAGTTGGCGCAATGACTTTTAAATGGTTTTGCTGCGCTTCAACTTACATGCACACATACACACATGCACAGATATGTAATAAATATTTAAATGTATGCTGCTACCTCTGGACAAGATTCGGCACAAGGTCGACTGGACAAAACCAATTTGAAATGGTATTAGTCGTACGACCATTATGCGTGTAAATAATTTTGTTTTAGTTGTTATTGCTAAAGTGTTGCCTGCAATCGGCAAAACACAGAGTAAGCCATATTTATGTACATATATATGCCTACGCAGCACATTTTTTCCAGCGAATTTCTAATTCTTTTCGCTGCATTTGAGGCTGTTGCTGATGCGCGCCAGCGCAGCCATTGCAATTACATATATCCATATACGCACAATATGTACATGCAAAAAAAAAAAAAACAAATATATATATTTATATGTGTAGTAGACTTCATCAGATGTGGATAGGCTACCTAAAATTTAAATGTTAACAAGTTTTTAATCACAATAAAAATGCAGGCTGGTTGTGCTATAAAAATCATGTACAGCTAAGCGTATGAGTAACATGGATTGGGTAAATCTCATCATCAGATATTTCATAATCCAAGTCCAACAACAGTTTTCGCCTTCTGAACTAAAAACGCAGCACAGCTTATGGAGCGTTGGATGCGCGTCATGGGTTTTAAAGTATTTACGCAAATATTGGTACAAGCGTACACATACCTATGTATGTGGATCTCACATGGATACTAGTATCTATACATGCGCAAATCAATCTATGGTTATTTATACAGAGGAGGGTCTGAGGCAATTCGGCGACTTTTAGTTAAATATGCTTAGTTAACACGAAAGTTTCAACAAGACCATATAAGTGAGAAAAAAATTCAAAATGAAAACGAAAACGAAAAAGTAGCTCACGAATTGTAGCGCAAAGAAAATGAGTTAAGAGAAATTTACACTATTTTCAAACTTTTATTTCTTCAAGCTACTGGTTTTGTTTGCCTCTTAAGCCATATGGTGTTGAGGCAACTCTAAGTATGAAATTCAAATTTTAAGTTACTTCAAACTCTATTCTGATTTTATTGATGCTGCTGAGTGATATAACTTCTTTAGTCGACTAACCGTAAATGTCATTGCCTCGGGCACTTTTGAAGTAAAAATACAATTAAAATGAAGTTAGTGTGCCAAAAGTGATTAAAAAGAGAGGAAACGTTTTCAAACAAATGTGTTTATATTATTATTTTATGTACGCATGCTTTTTTGCGCGAATTACTGGCTTTTAATAGACACAAACAAACCAATAATCATATCCGTTGGGTGTTGGTTTCTAGTGACGTATCGAGTAGCAGGTATGCTGCTAAATACGAATGTGAGTGCAAGACTATAGCGATGTTTTGGAAACTATTACTGTGGAAAAATTTACTGTAAAATTTTATCTAAAAAAACGAGCAGTTTTGCATTTATATTTCACTATAATTGCTTTCTTTTCTATTTAAGATTTAAGAAATATTATATATACCGATTATTTTTATTTTTTTACTAATTTTATCAGAAAATTTTCAATTTACTGCACAAATTAAAAATAATAATTTATTTATTTAAAAATATAAAAAAAGTGTTTTGCTTAGGCGGAATCGAAACCTGTTTTAACCTTCCGGTACCGACGTGTGTATGACAGACACCTTGGCAAACCAAGATTTCAGTATGTAGTAATTATATACATAGGTACATATATCCGTTCCTCACTCTACTTGAAAGTCATACGGAAGCGTTAGTGCTAAGTATTGAAACATAAATGCAATTTAATTTAATCAAAAAAATCAATGGCAATCTCTTGTGTAATTATACGCATACCCTGTTAGACCACCGCTCGGTACTTATGCAAGTAAGATGTCACGTCGGTAGTAGAAGGTTAAGTAAAAACGCATAGTTGTACTGAACGTCATATTCATAACTTTAAGATTGTTTGAAATGTATAAAATTAAAGCACAGATGAGATTATGAGTCTTGGACGCACATCACATTGGAAAAGCGAGAACAAGTACTATGTATGCTAGTAACATCTAGTGTGGAACCTGACGAACATGCCATTTTGGTATCTCATGGATATTGGTTGTGCCAACCCCAGAAGATATGACAGCGCGTAAAGTTAATTAATTTTTTCTGTTTACCTCTACTTAAGGAGACGTGGTGGTCTAGAAGCCCTGGGTGTAAGGAAATGCAGTGTCATTTAATAGCAACTAAACTCATTGAGGGATACTTAACAGCCCGCAATATTACCGGACTATTGGCTTGTTGGGTTGGGTACTAGGACATGAAGTTCATGACATCAAAATTCTATGGAAAATTTTTGGGGGCACTCCAAGTCCCACATAAAGAATTTTTTCCAGGAGAGGGATGACACGAAATTCATACAACACTAGATGGAAAGTTCAGCACAGAGGCAGATAAAACAATTTATCCTCCCTTCTAGCAGAACATCAAGTAGGCCCCTAAACTTAGATAGATAGAACTTACGAACTATCACTGGGTATTTTACGTGACATTCTAGTCTTCATATATATTTCAGGAAACTTGAACTAGTTGAAACAACCATCTGTTGTTTTTAAGTGCTGGGCACATCCCCAGGGAATTTGTAGGCCTCGCAGACGAAGATTCACTCAACTCGTGCTCAATATTAAAAAAAATGCTACCATATGACCTTCCCACAGTTTTGCGAGTCTTATTTGATTCAGCTTTTGCTTTCAACACCCATGTGAATTGTGTGATTCCTAAAGCCTTCTTCAATTTAGCATTCCTAAAGCTCTACGCGAAAGACTTCTAGGACTCTAGCTGACTGTAAGTCCATTGAATATATGAAAAGAAAAAGTCTGAAGAAGTGCTCAAACTTCAATTATACCTTCGCGGTCAATCACAAAATATCTTATCAGAGCTAGTAGTGCTTTATTTTTGTTTTTAAAAATTTTAGCTCCCGTTAAAGGACGCTGTAGATTTTTCAAAAAGTTCCGATTCAACTATAAGAAGATTATTTGTTCGATCAGATTTGAAACCGCGATTTCATTAGAGATTTTAGTCGATTATTTTCAGTTGAATCCAAGGACGATATTGTAGATTTCAAGGTTTGCTCTTTAACTATGGCGAACAAAAAAATTGTGAGTGGAACTTTGACTACCACGTCACTAGGGGATTCGACAGCCGCATTCACATGTATTCACACACTCGTTTAATCAGTCGTTGTTCAGATAGCAACGCAGTGCCATTGGTTAACTTTTTCGTATGTCACCAACACAAGCTCAGTTTTTTTTTAAATACGCCCCAAGTGACGTCAACTCATAAGCTGATTCTGTCAAATTCACTCAGAGCCGAATAACGGCTTGTTAAAGAGCTCACCTTTACAATTTTTTCACCATGATTTGAATCCTTACTGAAGTGAACCTTCAACATTGCACACTCTTCCGTCATCCGTTCGACTTTTATTAAAATAAAATACAATACTTAGTTCAACGCATTCTCTTTTCCCAACTTTTTTGAACAACGTAAGCAATTTTTCTTTGATGCTTTCCATATCTTCTGAGCTGAATTAATTACACTCTTGTATTACAGTGCTTTGCAATATTTTCCAATAGGTCTTTAGGTTGTGACAAAACAATTCAGTTTGAAATGCAATGTTAGTTGGATAATGAATTTGGATTGGGCTAATTTATAAATTTCAAAAGAAAACAAAATGGCTTTTGTGCGGTTGCATCGATAAAAATGTTTGAGCAAGATATTTAACAAAACGTTTCCATAAAACGTGTCCAAAATTAGACAAACATATATATGTTTTTATTTACCTCTTTTTTACTTTAAGGGAGTTTTCAGGATTACTATGGAAAGTAGTACATTTTTTTTAAGAAAGTAAAGGCTATGCGTTTTTTTTGAAGGAAACTAAGGAAGAGGGAATTAAATAATGTGGATTTGTAAACGAAATATTTTTTGGGCCATTCTCATACGAGATAACTATAACTTATGTGAACAAAGTCATTATTTCGATAGGGAGGTTCACACAGAGATATTGGTACTCATCTGGGCACCAACAGAACACGAATCCTTCATACGAATAGGTATTTATATACGAAAAATCGATAGAGAAAACGAAAAACAAAAATATGTACATACCCATGTAGGTGTTTTGCCTGCAGTCATTTTCTTCCTTAAGCTTTTTCTTCGCTTTAATTGCATAATTTTGAATTGCTTTGGCTGGAAATGGGTTAGGCGATGCACCAGCATAAAAATGTTAAGTTCGGGTGTATGGGCATCTGTATATGTGTGTGAATATACACTTATATATGTATGAAGTAAAAACAGCAAAGGCTTGATCGAATTTTCTTTAGGAAATATGTATACGTATGTATCTCCATTATTATTTTATTAGGCCGGATCGGTTTTACTACTACACAATTTATGACATACTGATGATGGTAAACAATGAAGACCGAATTGGCTATGTGCTTTCTTAGGATGGTTTATCAATTGGTAGCAGAGCAAAAGTTATCAATACCCCTTTTGTACGGTCATGATTCGTTGGAGCAAAATATTCAACAAAAAAAAACCCGAAATACCCCAGATTGTGAATGGTCCAAAGCGTTTAAATTATCTATTTGGCAATAATTAAAGAGCAATCACATTTGGGTTAAGGTTAGTTGGTATATTGAAATATTATTTTTTTAATTCGCCTCTCACTTCATAAAACATTTTCACGCAGTTTAATGCGTCATGGCTGCAATTAAACTATTTACAAAAGAGTGGTCAGTTGCATAAGTAAGATAATGATGTAAATTGGGAAATAGTATAATAGTGGTCTGTACAATGTTTAACAATAGACTTAGTAAATAACACTTTAAGCGCATTCACATGAATATACACATTTTTGTGTGTTTAATACAACATTGCATTAACTGTTGATAATACGAATAGTAGAAGAAATTACATTGCGTGACGTCTTAACTTTCGGTTTTGTTGCATGTGCCACATTTCGACTTCTCGTTTATACTATGCCTATGTGTGTATAGGTGGGAATTTAGTATTTTTACATATACATAAACCCACATTAAGGGGGACTTTTCTTACATGGAATTTTTATAAATTTTATTTTTTGTATATTCGTGCGCACCAGGGTAGTGTAATTTAATTTTTTTCAAACTTAATTTCATAATTCACTTAGATAACGATTGTTTGTAATAGAGTAACGGTATCGAGGTACTAAAAACCAAGCATACTTTCAATTTCGAAAAGTGCAAAAATTATGTGATTTCCGAAGAGTGTAAGAATATAATTTGTTCAACTCCTAAAAAATTTGGTAAATGATCCTAATTTTGAGTAACACTGTAGGGGTAATAAAATTACACATAAAAACGTCGAGACATGTAAAAGTAACTTTGGGTCATAGATTAAGAATCTGAATGCCATCTTTCCGGATCAGTTCATTTTCTCAATATATTTCGATACTAAATTTGCAAAGAAAAAAGTTTTAGTACCTTTTGAAATTATGAGTTTTCCAAGTTAGGGCATTTCCTGACCTATTTCTACTAAATTTTTGTATTAAATTTTTTTATACAATACTTTGTATTGATTTGATTTGTCTATTTTATTCCGAAGTAATAAAATGCCGCTGCAGCCGGGTGGGTTCGTGCGTGACTACCGTTCGGAATTCACAGAGAGAACGTAGGTTCGAATCTTGGTGAAACACCAAAATTAAGAAAAAAATTTTTCTAAAAGCGGTCGCTCCTCGGCAGGTAATGGCAAGCCTCTGGAGTGTATTTCTGCCATGAAAAAGCTCCTCATAAAAATATCTGCCGTTCGGAGTCGGCTTGATGAAACTGTAGGTCCCTCCATTTGTGGAACCACATCAAGACGCATACCACTAATAGGAGGAAGAGCTCGGCCAAACATCCAAAAAGGGTGTACGCGCCAATTATATATATATAATAAAATGTTTATAATCTTTATATTTTCTCTCTTTTTATGCATTTGAGTTAAAATCGATCAATATAAATCAGCAAACGTAGAATTAATTCTCTTCCCAACGAAACGATCATCGAATGCCAATATGGCTTGATAACATCTTTCGTTGATATCGTTAGTTTCTGTGAACAATTGCTTGAGAGACGATGCAAACATAAAATCGAAATATTTTCAAAAAATTACCTGATCTTGAAAAATGGAGTACAGATACGTAATCTATAGCATTCAAGTCCCGTTTAGTCAAAATTCAATGCAACTTATGCTCATAAAATATGAATACTTTCAAATTTAAAATGAATACCAAAATTAGTTGTACATATAGTATTAATCCTTTATAGCATTTTCTGATAGAAGATCCCGTTTAACATTGAAGTTCAAAATTTGAAAGTCGAGCAATGCTGTGCCTAATGCAGTTACCAGAGCTTGGTACTGTATGAGCTCAAATTGGATATGAAAGCTATCGAAGCTGCAAGATGAGCATTTGGAGAGGGTAAGTAAAAGTGTTTTCAAAGATTTTCGACTGGCAATGAGACCTTTGAATACAAGCTTCGAATTTTTCTTTACTGCAGTGGAACCACACCACTTTCTTGGTTATCTGGTAAGATAATATTTTAAGCATTCTTGAGGTTAAAAATATGACCCTTCTTGATTTAAAACATGTGGTGAACGTATAAAGGAAATTAAAAAAGGGAATCCGAGTGCAGTACAAGGGGCTAATTGTGTCTGAGTGCTGTACTTGCTAGTTTGTCCCGACAAGAAAAAAGAGCGTATGCAGTTCCTTTGCGCATGATTCAGCTATTTCTTGTGAATATCATAAAATATAATTTTTTTATTGCCTATAATACAATACATAACTTTACATTTTTAGCAGATACTTGACGATGTCCAGCTAACAAAAAATGGATAAAAAAATCTGAATTTTTTGATCAAAAATAACACTGTAATCTTGCTTCAGATGCTGTACTCACCGCACTTGGCCTCCTGCGAATTTTTCTTGTTGCCAAAACAGAAAATACCTATAAAAAGACGGTTTGCCACAATTTTGTACATAACTAGATAAACTCCGCATCGTTGGAAGAGTTCGGTCTATTTTAAAGCGAGTATTGGAAAAAGCGTTGGCACAAATAGACATTAATTAATAAATAAATATTTTTCGAAAAACAGTAATAAATAAATTAAAAAATTTTAACTTTTTGAATACCCCTCGAGATAGTTTTTTAGCAAATATTAAGGGGTCTAATTTTGTTCATACTCGTAATGATACTGATTCAGATTCTTGTCACTTTTTGGATCGGTCTTTAAACCAATCTTGAACTCTGAATTTTACGCACCTAAATCTTTCAGATGGTTATGTCGAACATGGAATATTAAGCTTAAACCCTCTTTACAGACTGACAGAATTTTCACCAATGACTGGAAACTAACAAGTATATCCCCAATTTTTAAAACGCGCAATAAGATCCAAGTAAGTGGTTATCGGCCACAGTAGCCGAATGCGTTGGTGCGTGATTACCATTCGGAATTCAGAGAGAACGTAGATTCGAATCTCGGTGAAAGTCCGAAATGAAGAAAAAAATTTTATTGATAGCGGTCGCCCCTCGGCAGGCAAAGGCAAACCTCCGAGTGTATTTCTGCAATGAAAAAGCTCCTCATAAAAAATATCTGCCGTTCGGAGTCGGCTTGAAACGGTAGGTCCTTCCATTTGTGGAACAACATCAAGACGCACGCCACAAATATGAGAAGGAGCACGGCCAAACACCCAAAAAGGGTGTAAACGCAAATTATATATATATATATATAATATATAAGTAATTATTGATCAATTTCCAAGCTATGGCTAATTTCTAAACTTTTTGAAACCATTGCTAAAGAAAATACGTATTTTGTCACTCAAAGCCTAATTTCGTGCAATCACCATGGATTCGTACCTCGTCGGTAAATAGTATCTTTTTAGTGAGCCTTCTCAGAAGGATTTTTCCAAAGCTTTCGGCCAGAGTCTTTCCCAACATTTTATTATATAAATTATCTTCGCTATGGTTTCACTTTGTTTTCCTGCAATGATTGAAATCCTCTGTATGCGGAAGGCATTGCACTTAAATCTGTTAAAGAATCTAAAGATTCGGGCGTGATTTTTGACAGTCGTTTTTCATTTAATAATCACATTAAATTCATTTTATGAAAATTATATTCTGTCTTAGGCTCATATTTTATGGACCTTCATACCCTGAAATTCGCTTTAAGTTGGAATGCGCTGCGTTTATTTGGAGGCCATACCATACATTTTTAATCGACAGGATCGAACGTGTGCAAAAGCTGTCTCTGAAATACTTAAGATTAGTAAGATTGCTGATCCTATCTCATCTTGCACATCACACTTGCTGTTTATCAACTTGAAGTCAAAAAAAAAAGAACATCAGTTCTTGCTCTGTTGTTTATTTTCAATGTTATTCAGGTGACTTGATTGCCCATTTCAGCTTAAAAGTATTAATTTTTTTACGCCTACTAAAATGCTTTGTAACGCTCTTCCTTTTTATTTAAATAAGTTGAATTCAAATTATGCTCGTTATGTTGCCATTGAATGAGCTCTTCGTGATTTTAATGCAATATCTAATTCTTACTTCGTTCGCTGTTACAAGAAAAGAATTTTCTGTACTATTGAACTCTACCGTTTAGTTTAGCTAAATGTAAGTTTGTAATTTAAATATGGATGTACTCGTATGTGCACACTTTCATTATTCTTTAGTATTAGTAGTCAGTCTGAAATCATATTTTCTTGACTTCTTGAAATAAAATAAATTAAGTAATTAATAAATAAGGGACGTTGAAGCTCCTGTCAACATACCATGATTAAGTCCACGTTCAAAATTAGCATGTACAGACTATGAATTTCTGTTGCATTTTTATTTTTTAATGATGAAACTAATCACCTTAAATAGCCAGCATCGGTTATTCGGCTCATTGATTTTTAAGTGATTTTTGTTGTAACTTTGTTTGAGAAAATTTAATAGAGATTTTAAAATAAAAATAATCAAGTTGTCTTATTTTCAGAAGAAACAAAATAAAAACTCTCATTAAGAAATTTCGCCCATTAAACTGAGTAATAATGGCTTATGCAGGTAACAAATACATAGAAAAAAGTTCAGATTAGCTTAATAATGAAAGGTGTTATTAGCAGTTGTCGATTGCTTGTAATGTAAAATTAATGTTTTTTCTGACTTGTGATGTGATTATCTGTATTAAAAACTATTGAGCTTAACACATTCCACTTTTTTTCTAGTTAGAATAACATATTTTTACATTGCAAATATTTTCGATAATGCTGACACATCTGTAGGCACATTCATTAGTGGTCAATGAGATGGATGAACTGCACGAGTTGTTACTTAATAGGATAAAAGCCCTCGTGTCTACAACGCCTTAATGGTTAACTAATTACTTATTGCACGTATACATATACACATAAGTATGTAAATATAAATGAGATTTTGAGGATAGGGGTATTCATTAAAAATTTCATAGAAGACTCCTCCGCGTCGCCACTTTTCTGCTCGTTACATCTGGGCTCTGCTCACTTGACGAAAAATTGGCATGTGAAAACAACAACAATGTTATCGAGCAGGATTCCCCCTAGCGAGTAGGTACGCTTATGCCCCATACAACTAGTATAACTCACTAATTTCACAAGAAAATGTAATTTTTAGTAGCTCTTCTAAAGCGTTACCAAGATATGTTTATTTATCATATACCAGTAGCTTCATTTTTTCGCCACTTGATAACGCTTGGCGAAACGAAGATTGAGAAGCCCATTTTGATTTTTGAGTGAATTTACTATGAAGGAATTGTATCTACTTAGAATTTATAAGTTTTCAGATTGGCTTGGGCATGACTTAAAAGCTTTTCATTCTTAAACATTTCTATACTCCACTTACCCACATTTCTTTACGAACTACAACTTCAAATTATTCAGGTATTATACTTGGAACATTTGATAAAGCCATTTCGATAAACGCAGGATTTTGGTACTTCAGACGAAAAAAAACACGATGAATTGAGTGATAATTGAGAAAATATATTATATTGTTGGTTGGTTGGTTTAAGTGGTGAAAATGTATTGTGTTATAGGGTTTTTGACTTAAAATAGTTGCCGTTTTCTAACGGAATTATAAAATAAATTCTATTTAAATAAAAATAATGAGAAATACTGTCCAACGATATTTCAGAAATCTAAATCGATACCTCTTCTTTTCGCCAAGCGTTAGTAATCTTGCTCGACAATTTTGTGGTTGATTTCACATGCAAATTGCTCGTCAAGTGTGCCGAGCAGAGAAATATCGAATAGAAGAGGTATTCGGTTAAGATTTGGCTGCGTTATTCAAGTTTTCCTCAAATCTGTTATTTTTTATTTTAATACTAATTGACACCTCTTGATATGAGGGATTCCATGTGGCGAGCCGTAATTCTATATTTTGATCGAAAAGTTTGGTATTTTTTAGCATAAACAAATATACGACGTTTTAATTTACTTTGTTTTTTTTTTCAGTGAGTTAAAAAATTATTCTCGCCCAAAAGATGGAATTAACTCATCAAAATTTTCATGCGATGATTTTTTACGATTTTCGAAATGGTTTATCGAAACGGGAGTGCATTGATCAACTTACTTCAACTTTTGGCGTTGACACACCATACTTAGCTACTGGGAAACGCTGATACAACGAGTATTAACGTGGCCGTCAATCCTTGCAGGATAAATTTCGTGAAAGCCGTCCGCAAACGGCAGTTGTGCTAGTAACAATCGGTGCTGTGCGTGAATTGATAACGCAAGACCGACATGCCACATATCGCGGGAAAGAAGCAGAAGAAGGGCATTAGTAGGATTAAAGAGGATACGCAACCATTTTTTGTTTGCCAGAAGTTTTCGGAAAACTAAGGAAGACCAAACGCCGAATACGAATCATCCTTCATCAAGACAATGCGATCTTTCACGTATCGGCTCACACAAGAGAGTTTTTGAGCACTTAAAAGATCGAATTAATGGCTCATCCGCCTTAAAGCCTTGACTTGGCACTTAATGATTTCTTTTTGTTTCTGAACAGCAAAAAGAAAATGTGGGATCAATGCTTTTCAACGCCTGAAATTGATTCAAGCGAAAGTAGAAGTGCATTGACTTCCAATGAGAATATTTCGAAAACAATAAAACCATTTTTATTATTAATTTAATGTGTTTTCATTATAGGGCGCAAAATATAACAGGCAACTCTCGTATAACGAGAACGATCGAGTACAAATTTTGAAAAATTTGGAGATATTTGAGCTAGGCAACTTTGAAGAAATCAAAAAAAAAATCGGCCGCCGTAGACAAATGGTTTGGTGCGTGGCTACCATTCGGGAGTGTGTAGGTTCGAATCTCCGTGCAGGAAACTGCAAAATGATCGAAAACGTTTTTTCTAATAGCTGTCGCCCTCCACGGCAGGTAATGGCAAACCTCCGAGTGCATTTCTGTCATAAAACAGCTCTTCGTAAAAGAAATATAATATTTGCCGTTCGGAGTCGGCCAAAAAATTTGGGTCACTTCATTTGTAGCATAATATCAAGACGTACGTCACAAATGTGATAAGGAGCTCGGCCAATCACCTAATAGAAGAGTACGTGTCAATTATCTATTTGTTTCTTTTTTTTATTTTATAAAAATTGGTGAAACGTTTTGGGAACCCATTGACTTTAGCAAAATTCAATAGTTTCTAATAATAAATTGCGTATCTGTACGGAATTTCTGATTAAAAATCATTTTTTCTCTCGTTAGTTATAATATATTTTATAAAAATATCTGATGATTCAGTGAGATACTAGCTGGTAAGCAATAATGTACTCGTATGTACGATTATATGTATGTGTTTAGTTATATAGACATGAACACATACATACATATATGCATATGTGGGTAAAAATATGTCAACAATATCTGTTGATCAAATCATTACAAAACATTAATAGAAATTTCGAATGCGAATAAAAAATAATTTACCTGAACAATTAACCACCATATTTACTCAGTTATGGGGCAGCTAAAGTACTACACAAGTACCATCAATCTACAAATTCATTTATCCACGTACATATTCATATTTTATATTAAAAGCATAATGGAAAATTGGTATTTATTATAAAAATAGTTAGACATTGATTTCGATGATGTCTATCGCTACTGCATGAAGAAGCAAATTTCGCAGTAAATAAAATCAGAACTACAAAAAATGAAATTGAATTAAAAATATTTGCCATTGAGCCAATGTCTCATGATCACTTACACATTCTGTGCCGGTGACAAGTGGCTAATTGAACTTGTCATGAAATAATTTGTGAAAATCATATACCTGAATGCCACAGACTTATTAATTTGTGAGTTCATTAGTTGGCCGAAAAAAGTTCGGAAGAAAACCTTGATAGCGGATTTTGTCTTTGTATTTTTGATATTCATTATTTGTAATTTTTTAAGTAACCGTAATGAATTTGATCAAATGAATATTTTTTGGGAATGTGAAATACATACATATACATTTATTGGTTTCTGTAAAGCTTTTAACATCGTTTCACACTCAATTCTTGTTAAGAAATTAAGGCTTCCATTCCATATTTCTCTGTTGGTTAGAGTTCTGTATCTTGAAATGTAGGTGCGTGGATGTCACTGATGATCGTCAGTCATATTTTTATCATGTCATCTGAAGTCCCCCATAGTAAAGGGGGTGAACGCGTAGATGTCAGTAGTGAATAATTCCTAGAAGGCACCTTTTCGTATGTCACCTTTGGCATTTGTCAAGTAGACAGTTGTAAAATTTTATACGATAGAACAACCCGTGAAAATTATTGAAACTTACTATGAAAATTGTCGATTTTTAAGAAAAACGTATCGTAAAATGTGATCGTGATTTTTTTGCTGAACAATCTTCAACATCGATAGCTCGACGTTCTCAGCAATTAGGCATTCATAAATGGACTGTTGGTGGATTTTACCTGTAGACGTCAAGATGGACATTTAGTAAATGAGGAAATTCTTGAGATATAATTGTTAACCGCCGTAAGACTGCCGTAAACCTGCAAGAATATAAATTTTTCATATGTTTTACTTTAAAACAACATCTAAGCGCGTCTCTTGAAAAACCTTTTAGATGTAAATATTGTTGTTGCTCTACCAAAGCCACCCTGTGTGAATTCGCCTTGATCCAAAAAGAAATTTTTTAATAATTTTTTTTTCAAAAGGAAACAAAAGCATTTGGCCAACCCAGTGTTTTACTCAAACAACTGGTTTCTGATTTTTATGGTTTTTACATATTTAAAAAAGTTAAAGTTTCGGTAATTTTGTATCAATATTTCAAGCAAATTAGAGGAAAACTGAGGGAGTTAGAGAACTTTGACTGAAAGAATATAGCGAGGGCAACTTGGAGCTAGTGAGTTTTTAGGCTCATTTGATTGATTTTTTTTAAATCGATTTTTATTCTGTACTAGCTTTAACCCGCGGCCCCGCTCGCGTATGAGTAGTTTTAAGGGATTTAGGATACATATGTATATAAAATAATTACAAACAATAATTTCATCGAAAATAATTTTTTATTAATAACTATAATATTACATTATAATACTCGTATTTCGCATCCGTTGCTATGCCTCGTTGAATAAAATCAAAACAACCAATCAGAAAAATATCAAGCAAAATTATTTTTATTAATTTTCTATCTCAAACCGTTTTTGAACTTTGCATTTGGGTCATAGTTGAACAGCTTATGCGGATTATGAAGTCTAGAGAGTGCTATAAATAGTGGGAAATAGGAAAAACTAAGATTTTTTAGATTAAATTTAAGCAAATTTCGATTATTAGTGACGAATGAGAGTGGTGGCGCGGCCTGGGGACTGTGGGAAGGGAGTTCCATCATAAAAACATGCCTAGAACCTTCATTGGGTGAAAATATGAATGTATACAAATTTTTACATCATTTGAAGTTGTCGTTTCGTAGTGATGCGCGGACAACGTACAGACATTCACCTTTATAGTATAGATATCTAAAAAGGTTAACACTTCCGCAATTTTGTATCAAAATTTCGAGCAAATCCTGGCTATGGAAAAAAATGAGTGCACATGTATTTGTTATTTTTGTCATATGTGAATAAGTACTTGTATATATTTCGAGGATATCGAGATATTGCGGCACACAATTTTTATATATGAATACTCAAGCTTTTAATTGCAAAAATTGAGCTTTGTTTTTTGCTCAGAATGATATTTATGATTTAATTTTTTTTGTTTGGTTATAGATTTTTTCGATTATAAGAATTGGCTCGGTCTAATGTACAAACGAACTCTTGATCAACAAGATAGTAACGCCCGAGCGCCGCAAATGCCAACAATTCAATGGCTGCATTTAACCTTTTACAGTAGTGTTACCTTCAAAACTAATACGCTTTAAGCTTATCCACATATGTGTATGAATGAATGTATGTATGTATGTATGTATGTAGCTAGACAAGATATATTTGAGCGCATGCCCACCTATATGCATATTTCCATTCTTATATAAGTACATACGTATATGAGTGTTAAATCTATATGAGTGTATCTACATATAAACATGTATGCATGTACGTGCTCAAATACATACAGACATTTGCAAATTTTTATTTCACCTTAACGTATTTTATTACGTACCATTGCAGTTATTTCAATTAAAAGCATCACAGTTCAGCTGTTGGCTAAAATAATTCATAGACCTTGAAAATACTTCAATTGAGTGGACAATCTGGTAATCGGTTTAAAAAACTGCATATACTCGTGTACCCTCATGCACATATATTCATACATACATATACATATAATTTCAATGTATATGCACTGGTGTTTTTGTCTCATATTTATTGTATCCTCGTACATACATTCATCAATGACCGAGTGTTGGTCTCGAACCTCTCTCTTCGCCGCTGTGCTGTAATATTAAGAAAACTTGATATTGCACCACTTTAATGCCGCTAAAAGGCATTTTTTAATTCTTCTTCCTCTGCTACTTTGTGCCCCATACGCTGGTTAAGCACATACTTAAAAATATACCTACTCGCAAACATATTTGTATTTATATTTGTATATCTACTACTTTGCCCGCTGAAATGTTTGTGCATGGATATGTACATATTTATGTGCAATGTGATTTGCGGGCAATCGGAACAGCAGCCGATCAACAGGCAGTTAACTATTGATCTTGTCATTGGTTTCTTTCAGCGCCTTGGATGTTTGAAAATTCAATAATTGAGCCCAGAAAGTAAGTACCAAGTGTGGTGAGCAGCTAAGTACATACATACATAGGTATGTTACATATGGTATGTGCGCCGCTCAGACTTTGACGCCTTAATCAGTGGCGGTACAATTCAGTGCGGCAAACACACAATCAAAACAAATACAAAATAAAACAAAACAACAAAAAAAAACATTAAAAAGAAAACAAAACGAATAAAAACTCGTATCTTTTGACACACTTTGGCGGCGACCAACAATTAAGAGTGCAATAAACTAAATATCCAAACTGGAAAACTTGCTTTCGATTTACGTTGAATGGACGGCGGACATAAGGACGGTTAAAGAGCGGGCGCGGCCAGCAAGAAATGGCAACATGTAAAATCAAAACTTCAAAACAGCTCAGTAGTGCAAAAGTTTGCGAAGTACGTACGTATGTACGTAGCAATGGAAAGCATAATAACAACGAGAGTGTATAGTTAAATACACAAAGATATTTGTTCATTACAACAATAATCATATGTTGCACGCTGAGCGCCAAATGGACAGACGAGCCCTAATTGATTACATAATAAAAGAGTGGTAGCTGCTTTCAGGTATCTGGGGGAATGTGCATGTATGCATGTATATGTATGTATGTAAATGTTACTCAAATTTATTTTAACAACAACAACTATGCGATGTGGTAATAGACAGATAAAAGCGAAAGAAAATATTGTTACAAATCCGTGAAAATTGACAATAAAGTTGGCACCTTTGGCGACAAAACAGGTTGTGAATGACGGGGACTGCTCAATTGTCATTTCGAAAACATTGAGGACAGTAGAACGAAACATGTAGTTAATTGGAGGAAACGTATCAACTTGCCATGTGAAGTATTTTCTTTCCAAAGTGCTTTGAAAATTATTTGAAACAAATGTGAAAGTGTATTGCTCAGCATGGAGAAAAATAAAACCAATACTCATTTCTCCATTGTTAGGCCAGAAATATAAATAGCAACCCTCCTACAACTCAATTCTAATTGAAGTAATTTTGGTCGTTTATTAGTTTATTAGCTGTGATTACAGCTGCGGACTGTTAATTGCAAATTTTACCATATTACCCATTAGTTCAGTCAAGTTTCCTGGTCGCTTTTTAAATTGTGTGGTATCGAACGCGAACATGTCTTTTTACCACAAAGTGATCATGCAAAATCTTATGGACGCTCGTCATACTAAAGTGTCACGGTATCTGACATTTGTAGCACAACAACTGCTTTTGGACCACCTTCACGGCATTCGTCAGTGAGCGAACAGCGACCACGAGAAAATCTATTACACCATTTTTTTACGGTGCTAAATGAATGTGCCATAGTCGAATGGGTTAGTGCGTCACTGCATTCGGGAGTACGTAAGTTCGAATCTGCGTGCATGAAACAGCAAAATGATCGCCCCTCGGCAGGCAAAGGCAAACCTCTGAATGTATTATATTTATGCTATGAATATATTATATATATATATAATTGGCGCATACACCCATTTTGGGTGTTTGGCCGAGCTCCTCCTCATATTTGTGACGGCGCCTTGATGTTGTTCCACAAATGGGGGGACCCTACAGTGTCAAGCCGACTCCGAACGGCAGATATTTTTTATGAGGAGCTTTTTCATGGCAGAAATACACTCGGAGTTTTGCCATTGCCTGCCGAGGGGTGACCGCTATTAGAAAAAAACTTCTTTATTTTAATCTTCCTCCGAAATTCGAACCTACGTTCTCTCTATATTCCGAATGGTAGTCACGCACTAACTTGGAGTCGGTTTAAAACCGTAGGCCCCTCCATTTGTGGAACGATAACAAAACGTGCGCCCCAAATAGGAGGAGAAGCTCGGCCTAACATCTAACAGAAGTGTATGCGCCAATTATTTATATTTATTTATATTTTTAAATGGAGGTTCCTGCTATTTGTATTATGATTTTAGTTCATAGATGCATTCTTGCTTTTTAATCCGCGTCGAAAATTGGAAAAATTAATCCCATGAAAATGTTCACAGTTAATTCTATTTTTTTTTTGCCGAGATGAATTTCTAAAGTCAATCTAAACAAAACTAATATGCCTCACATATCAAAACGTTCTGATTGCATTTATGATTAAATACGTCAAACTGTTCAATTCAAACGTCAAATAGCGTCTGACAACACTTGAAGTGCCCAATGGTAGAAATATAAACAGCAACCCTCATATATAACTCAATATTCTACTAATAAATCTGTACACAAAGTGGCGTAAAAAATTAATCATCTAATTTTGTTTTTTTTACTAAATTAAAAAAAATCATGAATAAATTCTTCCTAAAGAAAATTATTTGAAAAGTTATTAATAAAACATACACCCTGCGCGTACAAAGTTTCGCATTCAAACGAACCACACTTAAGATATATTTTCAAAATATTTTTTTCTAGTTTAGTGATCTATCAGTTATGTTATTTAAAAACCACTTTTGCCAGCGATCTGTCTGATACTGGGTGTGTAATAGAACCTAAGATCGAAGAGCAATCATTCATTTTAGTAATTCAATTATTCAATAGTTTTTTGACAAGCCATTGACGCAATCTACGTATTACGACCCAATGGATTCTGTTGAGAGCGAAGAGAGAGAAGTTTTATGTTTACAAAGGTCAACACCTGTCAACAACACAAAAATACAAGTGGAGTACAAGAAGTTTAAGACGCAGTATGTCCTGATCATTTGCCTCGTTCCGAAAATTCATTCGTCTCTGCGACTGTTGAACATCGAGAAAGTTAAGAAAATTGTACTCGGAGATCGCCCCGTGAGTATCATGGAGGTAGCAACCGCTATTGGTACGATGTTTTGGGATGAGACGAGTTAAAAAAATGTTTTTCGGGGCAAAATGTTTTCGAAGGAATTATTATCAGTGACGACACAAGGATCTATTAATATCTATCGATAATCAGTAGAATAGCGATTTTAGAGGATCTAAACCCCCAAAACACACAAAGTCAATGCCAAATGAAAATTTTCTTGGCCATTTTCCTTGAGTACCGTAATGCGATCTACTACGATTTTTTTCGTCAGGCTAAATATATTAGTAATAGGAGTGGCGCTAATTCATTTTACATAAATTCGCGTTTTCTGTTCAATAACACAGGTTTACGAAATTCACGTTCTTTGGTATATGGGACTGGTTTCCACTGAATTTTTGTGCACTGAACACGAATTTGAACACCAAAAGTGTCCTTCTCGTCATGGGTTGAGAAAATTTGATGTAAAACATGTTTGAAAGACACTTGAATTCTTCTGTACCGAGCGGTAAAACATCGATTTAATGAAGAAATCTGTTAGGGACAAGATTACTTCCAGTAATGGGTCGAAGGACTGGCCTTCAAGATCATGCGATTAGACAATTCTGGATTTTTGTGTGGCTTTTGAAGCCATTGGCTCATGTGAATAAGCCAACAACTATTTGAGACTAGGAACTCAATATAAAGCACATCATTCGCGGCATGCAAGTCAGGAAGAGGTTGAAAAAGTTGTCGCGTTTTTTTCTTCGGAAGATGGTTCCGTATGTAGAAGTCCATGCAAGTGGGGATAGTACTTGATTCCATTCACTTGGGGCCAGGACGGTCCAAGCAGCTCACAACTTCCGGGCTTCGCCTAAAAATCCTCTGGGTAGCTCTCGAGCATCCGTTTGAGAGCAAGCTAATGTGAAAAGGAAAATTAACTCAGGATATCTGGTTGTGCGCTCAGTTTGAGACCGGCCACGTAAAAATCTTGCCCCAATGAAATTGACAACAAGCCTGCAAAGTTGTAGCTTACTGACTGGAAAAAGATAAAAGGAAACTCGCAGAGGCGATTGGCGCAACATTTTGGTTCAGGCCAAGACCGGCCATCGGTTGTAGTTGCCAGCTAAGTAAGTATAAATTTGTATATCTTTTTAGCTCTGGCGTTTACTGCGCTCAACTAGAAGAAGAAAAATTCGTAGCAGAAGTCTAAATACGTAATACGAGCACCTACACAAATTTATTTCTCTTTAATGGCTTTACTTTCCCTTCTTTTGATTGTCCTTGTGCGATTTATTAACAAAACAGAAAAATGCAAGTTCCTTGTTCCAAATAAACATACCAACACATCTACATACTACGATAAACATTAATGCGTTCGGGTGCTGCTAAAAAATATGATGGCAAAACGCCAAGCGTAGTTGCTGAAACGACAGTTGACGCAAAAAATTGTATAAGGGGACAAACCGACGATTGCGTATACACTATGTGCAAGTTTTCCTTGTTTTTTGTTGCCACACACGTCTGAGTATGACACATCCTAAAGTAACGCTTCGCACAAACACACACGCAAAAGGTATGTAGATATGCACATAAGTAGGCATGTACCAGTTTTTTCGGCGTTTACTCCAAACAGCAGATGCAAAATGCAGTAACACATACATACCTTCACATACATCCACATTAATACGCATAGCTGTTTGTGTGTGCGCGCAAACGAGTACCAACATTTCACAATTCCGCCATTTGAATGATTATTAATTGATTTCAAGTGCAATTTAAAAAAACTTACTTTTCAACGCCCAGATATTGCCCGCATTCAAGCCACGTATATACATGTCTAAATCCTGGGAGCAATTATCACCAATCGCCTGCTGGATGCTGCTCCAACGGTCTGCAACGTGCGCTATATCAAAGATATTCAACACATCCTTCAGGCGTACTGCATTCTGAGGGTTCCACTGTGTCGACATCACTCTGCTGGTATTCATATCTCGAGTTAGCTGTTCAGGTCGATGGAGATTAATGGTGCTATGACTGGAAGTCATTGCAGCCAAGGTTGAGTTAGAAGATTTTGGTAGGTCACCATTGCTGATGGCCGCCTCAATCTGAGCTATTTTCGCAATAGCCAATAAAAGAACGAAATATGACCCAATATGGGATTTGAGTGATATTCGCGGGGGATACATTGTGCTTGAAATGTCGTTGAGTTACTCGTATTCACTAGTAAAAATTAATTTAAAGTAAAAATCTGCACCCTCTTTTACGCTCGTTCAGATTTTGATATACACTTTGGTTTATGATTTATTTATTTGATTATATTTTCTTAAACTTTTAGCCGTATTTCTATGCTAATATTAACTCAGTTCAATTTCGTACAATTTGGGTCAAATTCAAATTAGCACTCATTGGTTGGTTGACATCTATTAATTCGTTGGATTTCACTTAAACGCGTTCACACTTTATTTATTTTTTATATTCAGCAAGTGCGTAGGCATAAATACATACAGTTATACGTATATAAATTTATTTATGCATATGATAAAAACCAAAGTCGATCGATCGCATCCGCTTCAAAAATAGGCAGGAAATGAAAGGACGGAGTTTGCTCGTAACTAATGAACTTCAGTGGCTAATCAATTCAATAAATCATTCACTTTACCGTTATTTTCATATTTCTGTTAGTCGTTACTATTTTGAATGTTAAGCCTATTACGTATTTGCCTGTATGTATATTATTTACGATTTTCTTATGATTGTTTCGTAATACGAACCATCTCCATACTTCAACGTCGTATGTAACACCTGAGGAAGAGCACTTTTACTTTCCTTATTTACGGGCACTGTGTACTATTGCGGTATTTATGTTGTTTAACGATCACAAGCTGAAATTCGTTTTTGGCGTATTGTGACTAGTTTGTCAGCCAGTGAGCGGGCCAGTGTGTAACGTGCGCGAGCGTTGTCGACCGATTTGTGCGATAGCACAAATTCGAATTGCGGTTGCGCGGCGCGGTTTGTTGTAAAAATACGTTGTTACCAGAGTTGGACGACGTTGGCCGACATGCACTTCATTTTGACTGTGGCGTCAATAGTTTGGCGTGAGCGCAATCGAAATATTTGTCTCTACGCTATTTGGGGTACCCAATTTGCTGAGAGATATGTATTCTTTTGGTTTGGATTTTGGTTTCTTTCTCTCTCTCTCACTCTCTTGAATCTCTGTTGGGCTAAAATTTAGCAAATCTTATTTGCCTATCTAATTTAAGGATGTCTAGAGTCGTACGCGACTTTACTGATTGACCAACGAAAGTGAACTGAAAAGCGGTTTTCTTCTTTCGAGTTAAGCTGAAAAGTTCAGACAACTGCTAAGCGTTGGGCTCAGTTGGACTTTTTGCTTTACTAGTACTTGGCTACTTGCCCATTCGATCATCCCATCAGCACTTCTCGTTCGTCTCAATAAAATCACTTCCCGGCTTTGGTTACACGCCGTAATGCAATCAACAATGGCGATGATACGAAATGCATACAGTGTTTTGCTGTTGCTTTTGTTCAGCTGGTTTTATGTTGAGATGTATATTTCACGTATTAGCTGCTCTTTCATCGTGGTAGCAGCTCAAGTAAAAAGTTGATATTGGTCAAAAAACACGTAATTTGCTTTTATTTGCTCATTTTGTAACCGTTGGTATCGTTGCAGTTGTTGCAGTTGTTGCTTTTGATGCTGAGTGCAGAGCATCGTTTCTTCTTATTACCAGTTACCACTAAATATGTGTACATAGCCAATTACATATATACCCATGTATGCACAAGTATGTTCAGTGCACATGCATATTCACATACATACAAACGTACATACATACATATGCAGTAAATGTAGTAAGTGCTTACAGTATTGCTTTAATTAAGCGGCCTTTTTGTTCGATTTGAACTTGCTTACGGTTTTTGGTCTTGTTACACATACGCATTCATACTACACGTATACAGTGAGCCACACATTCGATCGCTTTTATGAAAAACAAGTAAAAAGGTGGTTATATTCGCGCGCAATTTCGGTGCATGATTCTGTTCTTATACGGTTACCAGATAGTAAGGATAGTTTTTCCAGTTAAGTCCAGTAAGTTATGTTCAGCAGCTGTCAATCTTGCCAATAACATCCTGCTGTCAAAATATTCAGTCAGTTCAGCCCATTTCATCACTCATCCATTATTCAAATTATTAATATTATTATTAGCACAATATCATTAATTTCAAATTATTAAAAAATAGTATCGAAATTCCAGCTTAGTTCCAGATAATCGAATGCGTAAAGAAGGACCTCGCAAAATCATCTTCTCGGATAAGGTTTATTTTTAGTTCAGCGACTATGTCAACAAGCAGAATGCCCATTCTCCAAGTTTTTGGTCAAACATCAATGCATCACCAAAGATTGTCTGTTTGGTGGGATTTATGGCATGGCGGCAGCAACTGATTGTATTTCTATCGAAACGAAAAAGGCGGCATTATTATCATCAGTGATTCTCGGTACGGAGAGATGTTAACCGACTTTCTGCAGTCAGAGCTCGACAACATCGATATCTCCGTGTTGTGCTTCCAACAGTATGTCACTATATGCCATACAAGTGACCAGGGCTCGAAGTTGTGAAAGAGAAATTTGAAAATTGGGATGTCCCGGTGAGTGTTCATCAATTGGCTAATTGATCCCCCCCATTATTTTTTCTGGGGTTTTACTTAAAAATAGGTGGCAACTGTTTTTTTTTCTTTTGCATCATCCTCTGTACCCTTTTGCGTCAGTAGTCTAAAATGTTGGAGATATATTTGATCATTTCTAGTTTTGCCTGCTGTATTACAGTTCTAGCCTCCTTGCACAACTAAATAAATGTTCCCGACTTAATTTAGAGCATCTTGGAAAGGTGTGATCATATACCGAAGTCTACTTCAGGATAGTAATGGAGAAGATGAAAAATGGTTTCTTTCCCGTAGTACCGTCTAGTACCCGATGTCAAGTTATATGCCTTCATTTTACAGAATACACAGTTTGGCCCCATTTCGATCAAGTTTACTTTAAGGTCCGATAATTTGTCTTTTAATTACATCTTTAACTAGCGTGGCTAAGAGTAAGTTCCTTAAGTAGTAGTTAGCTGCTTGCTTACCATATACCAATGAGTTCTCCTTTAGAAGGAATCTGCTTAGTCGTGCTTTGCTGTACAAGGCCATCTGTTATGCAGTTGCAGCTGCATGCCGCTTGAAGCCAGAACCAGTAAAACGGTTGTAGTCGGTTAGTACTTATTAAGCTTCCAAAGATTTTCTTATAGCATTGAACTCTCAGAAATGATCAAATGCGATGATCCCTACAATAAAGTCATGACAAAAGGTTATTTACTTTAACTAACTTCATATTTCAAGAGGTTTAAAGGTTTAGAATCACAAGCATTTGAAAGTTGTTTCAAAGAAAATATTTATGTTCATAAATACTTGGAAATTCGTGAACATGTGATTAGATGTGTGAGTA
This sequence comes from Anastrepha obliqua, assembly GCF_027943255.1. Taxonomy (NCBI): domain Eukaryota; kingdom Metazoa; phylum Arthropoda; class Insecta; order Diptera; family Tephritidae; genus Anastrepha; species Anastrepha obliqua. Next base: position 60,263,714 of record NC_072893.1, on the reverse strand, counting down.
ACTGTATATGTCTATAAGCTTAGTAGTAGTTGTAGTTAACTGTCCGGTGCGTGTTTTTGCCGTTGGGCTGGCTATTACCAGTACTACAGTGCATGCAGCATAGATGCTTTTCAATTTACGTGTATATGCGAATGCATTTATGCTCATATATATGTATGTGTGTGTGAAGAAAATTGGATTCCAAAAACCAATGCTGTGTCGACATACTCATGTTTGTGGCTAAATTTGCATACCCCTATGTGCATTTGCACTTCCGCATACGTAGGTATGTATGTATTTTTCTTGCCCTTCTTTAAGCTTTCCTGCTTCAGTTACTTATTCTTTCATACATAGCTACGGAGCTTCTTACCATAGCGTGCACTTTTCGACTTAATTCTTCCATTAAGTATTTATACCTACAATCAAGTTGAGGTGCGTGGAAAGTGTTACTTTTTAAGTATCTCTGTAATTCTCCAGATCAGCGACCTTACCTTTGCTTGTAATCCTGAAGTTTCAATACAATCGAGAACGTATTATTTATATCTTTTTTTAGTTTTGTTTAATGTAGAAAACATACGCTTGAGACTTAAGTATTTTATACACATTAAATAATTATTCCACAAAAAATATTTTTTTAGTTTTAATTTTAAGGTAACGTAAATCTGAATCCAAAAAAAATTTACAAAAAGTTTAACCTGAGAGTTCATTTAGCGGATCAATAGCACCGTAGACTCCGTAGGTTAATGCCATGATTCAATTATTAAAGGTTTGCTCACTAGTGGCATTCGATTTTTGACACTCCCTTACAAAAGGTTGTATTTAAAAAGTTGGATAAAGTGGAACAAATTAAACCCTTTTTGGGGAAAATGGTAGCACAAAAGGATTTTCTTACTTAAATGGAAACAAACTGCGAACGGTTCAAAAAATAAATTTTAATTAATATTTGAATGTAAATAATGGTACAAATAAAAGTTATTAGCGGAAATTGCCAAGTCTAATAATAAAACAAGAAATTATTTTACTTAATTCAAGATTTTATTTTGTAAGTTAATTATTAAATTTAAAACCGATCGCGAAGTTTCGCCAATATGAAACTATTTTGTTAAAAATAAATAAATAATTGGCACGTAAAATTCTGTTAGGTGTTTGGCCGAGATTTCCCTCCTATTTGCATTTGTCTTGATGGTGTTCCACAAATGGAACCGTAGGTTTTACAAAAACTGTAGGTTTTAAGCCGATTCCGGCAGATGGTTTTTTATGAGGAGATTTTTCATGCTGGCATTGTGCTTTGCTAAACCTCCTCTGGACACTTCATCCATCCATGGGAAGGTGGGCTCATTGGAAACAAGTTCCGTCAATCCCAACTTTTTTATGATGAGGTATGTAATGTTATAAATCTAGTCGGGACTATCCAATTATTCTCCCTGTTGGAGCTCTTTGGTAAATGCTAGCTCTTTGCAAAACATGAATTCCTTCTAAATCACCACATCATAAGAAATAAAGTTTTGTAAATTCTCCACTCATCGATCTCGGATTGCGTCAAGTACTGTATCATGTCCTGATTTGAGCGGTATGTATTTCATGCCATCCTACAGACAGTCCTGAACATACCGATGAGAACACTTTAGCGAGTTGTTGCTCGTAAGCAGACCATTTTGACCAATGTCTTGCTAAGGGAGCCGATTTGTCAAGAGAGAACGAGAAAGATGCTTGCTGAGTAAACCTTTTATCATTGAATCAGGGTTCATACTAACATGAAACACCTCTTAATTATGGAAATTTCCACATATTATAATATTTATTCGCTGAAAAAGAAAAGACAATCAATCTTGTTGAAAACCACATAAAAAATTAACGACTTTGACAAAAGAGTTCTTCTATTTGCTAATGCTAATAAACTAGTTCATAGCATCATGACTCGTAGGATGAAATCGGGCCAAAAAAGTTAAGAAAACGCATATTAAAAAGGAGAACGATCGCTTGGATTCTTTCAAATCTGTTTATGTTGATTGCACGATAGAGAAATAAGAAGCCCCAGAGAATTCAATATCTTAGAAAAAGTTTTTATGTAGCGGTTCCTAGCACACGAATTACAAAATTCGTTAAGTTCTAATTGAAGCGTCGATAAGCCATATAAACCTCTTATTTCAGAAAAAAATGTTAGATCATCGCCATATAGAAATAGAACACATTTAAGGAGCTCTTGACGAGATAGCAGCATTCCATTCGACGAGGCTTGTCCGCAGGCAACAATCTTTTCGTCAATTGAATCTTATACGGGAATAAATGCAAATCAATGCGGATAATTCATTGTAAAGTGGTCCGAGCAATGCCCAACTGCTGAGTACGGCGATTTTGGGATGTACTTGGCGACGTCTCAACACTGACCCGTACAAGAGCAATATTCTCATCCGATCGCCTTGGTCGGTTTTGATTTGGCCTCTTTGGATTAGAAAGAGCATCACCAGTCGAAAAACTTTCGTACAAACGTTTAATGGTGTTCTTAGAAGGCGGACTTTTCACATTATTTAATTTTTTTATACGAACGTTGAGTTTTTACAATTGACTTCTTTTGTTGAATGTAAATTTCAACAATTTGGGAGCGCTTGCGTGGCATGTACTGTTCCGTGGTAAAAACTTGCTTGGACTGACGCTTCCAACGCGGTATGTCATTAAGCGATCTGACGTCTCTGTCAAAAGATACAGGGTTGCCAGATGGGTCCGTCGAATATGGGCAACCCTGTATGCGAAAACCTGACTTGATGACAAGTTAAGGTAAAATCTGAAACCCGATATCAAAAGCAATCATTTGATCTGGCACTGTTCGCCCAGTGATAGGCGGGATAGCAATTAATCATCATCGTCACCATCGACACACAGAAAATATTTCGAAATACACGTCTTATGAGGTAAGCAATTTTACCACCTTGATTCTACTCCCTTTCTTGTTTAGCCGAGACTTAAGCAACTAATGAGCTAGAGACTTAAAACTTTGAATATAGCTTACACACCGGCTGCAATTCAATATTCAGCAGTCTGTTTCAGGTTTCATTGATGAGTCCAGTTATATGAGCAGAAATCGTAAGGCTGTTTTATCGTTTCGCGGGCATATAGCCGCCCAAATTAGTTTGTAGTTGCAAGGTTCGTGACGTCTGTCGTAAACTTACGATGTGAGACGACGGTAGAGTCAGAACGAATTTCACTACCAGAGGAACCAGCAGGCTTTTTATGTATTTTATATTTTATCCTACGCACGATGGCTAAGCGATCTAGAAATGATACGTTAGATAGTGACAGATCTGACGAATATTACTTTGATTTTGATAAGACGGAAGATGACGGCATTTCTTCGTCAAGTAGAAGTCAAATCCGTTTTTGATTTTATGAAAAATTTTTCAGGTGTTAAAAAAGCCTTACTTTTTATAACGTTTAACGTATTTATTTTCTTTACTGCGCACTTCAATACCTCTCGTCCTAAGCAAGGCTCGCCCGTCTAGCGGCTCCGTCCCCAAAGGGCCAGTAGAATATAGGTATGTAGCCTAACGCCACCCGCCTAGAAGCTGACTTTATACTGGTCACTTTACATTGTGACTACCCCAACCCCACACGCTTCGGTATACCTGTAGTGATCGCAGTTGATCGTTTTAACTGATTGCAAAGTGGAAATATTGAACTCGTGATTGGGGAGCAGATGAAGAAGAGTTTGGCTCGAATTATGATACGATGATTAGCAGAACGCATTCCAATGACTGGAGAACATATGTATGTATATAAAGAAGTTATATGTATGAAGGCTAGCGTATGTAGTAACTTTTTTCATCTACTTACTTATCGTTTATTTTTATTGTTATTATTATTTTTATTTATAGTATATTATTAATACAGGCAAGCAGAATGCTTAGGGAACGAGGTACCTACTATGACGATGTGAGCTAAAACTTAAATCTATCTATTTGATAGTGACATTGGCTACACCACTTACCTTTGTAGATGTCTCTTTAGATTTAATAAGATATAATGCACACTTTACAAACGCCCGCCAGCCGTGAGAGCAAAAATATTCAAAGTATGCCAAACTTATTAACGGTTTTAGGCGTAGATTTTCGTTTGGCTCAATGCAGGTATATAATTTTATATGCTCGAACAAAAGTTTGTATTCATGTATGATCACGCACATTTCACATCTCTTTTTGACTCCTTATTTACTTTCCAATTCGTGCCTGTATCTGCCAGAGTAAGGGTGTACACTTTGATACACGCATTAGCAACATTTAAGTTAATACCCTGCAGGGAAAACCCAAACTTATAAAATAAATTTCTTGCGAAGTATCTATTTCAACAGTTCTGAGTCCCATAACTTCTCATGTTTCGATTAGCGGCATTTGTATTTAGAGTAAGACTGTGTTAAACCCGAGAATATAGTCAGGAAACCGTTCATTTTAATTCTTAAATTAAAAAAAAATAGTAAATTAAATAGTAAATTTTTATTTTTAATAAGTCATAGGGTACATTTTTTTGAACACTTCTGAAGGTAAATTAGATTAAATTATTCCGAACATTTTATACCAACTTTACGGAAAAGTGAATTTTTGCCATGGAAATTGAATGGCAATTTTCAAAGCTTTGGCGTTACGGTAAATACTGAAATTAACAAAACAAATATTAATAAAAAAATATAAAAACACTAGATGTCTTATATTGTCTTATATATAGAATAACTTTAGAAAAGAAAAATATTTTTGTGCCATCCTAATAAGGGGTGATCAATTTAGAGGTATCGGATCTTAAATTGAAATAAAACAACGAAAATTTAAATTGCCCAATCGTTGTTACTCTTGTGTAGAACAATTCATGATATTTATTTTTAAAAGATATTCCTTTTTAAATATTAGTCGCAACTGCGCCGTAATTCGACCATCCCTAAATATAAATTTTGAATGACTCGCTGCAGGACTTCGGTCGGTATCTCGTGAATATCTTTAGTAATGTTGGCTTCTAATGCTTCAATCGAAGCCGGTTTATTCACAAAGCATTTAGACTTTACATATCTTCACAAATTAGAGTCCAAAGGTGTTATATCACCAGATCTTAGTGGCCAATCCACTGGGTTGTGGATATAACGGGCTTTAATTTTCGGCATCAAAGAGTCATTTAACAAGCCGCTATAGCGTTCGCCATTCACTGTTATATTGGCGTCAGCCTTGTCTTTGAAGAAATATGGGCCTATGATTCCTCCAGCCCATAGGCTGCACCAAACGGTTGTTTTCAATTTATGTTATGGCTGTTCTTGAATGGCTTTGGGTGGCTCTTCAGCCCAAATGCGGCAATTTTGCTTATTGACACTTTTCACAGAGCGTCGATTTTCGTAATATCTAAAATTGTACGATTTGTAAACGTTGTTGAGGTGTAAGTCTTTTCATAATAAAATATCAATGAATACTGAAAAAAGTTCTGTTTTTGATTTGACAGTAGACACGAGTGATCTGTCAAAAAAACTCTGTTGGAAAAAGTACTTCCAATCTGATCACCCTTTATTTATATGTAATCTATTGGATAACTTTTCAATAAGTTACAACATTTATACAATTTTCGGAAATGCCTGGGTAAAATTAAATTTAGAAATTGTTTTTCTACCTGCAGAATCGCATCGGAGTCATTGCTCAGCGCTCTACCACATCGACCATAGCATCAGTAGCCTTGAAGGCGTTAGTACCAGCCAGTCAACTGTTCAGTTTCTTTTCATTCAATATAATTTGTCGAATTTACAACTGATTCGAAACTACTGAAAAATGGGACATTGCAGTCCTAAATGTAATGGCTGATTATAAGGAAAAGAGAAGGAACGCGAATTAGTTATGGTTTCAAATTCCCTCGAACCCACTAGGTTGGTACTATGTGTATGTGTAGCTTGCCTGGCAGGATTGTGTTAACTCAATTGAGAATCTCTGCAAAGTATCAATCAGGAATATGCATAGTCAGAAGCCAACTCAATTTAGGTGAAGCCAACCCAATTTAAGTGAGAAGCATTGTGAAGGCCAAAGTATAGAAAAATATACACGAAGATTGAAAAAGAAATGTTCAGTTGTAAAAACGGCGTCTAAGACAATGCTCAATGTAAAAAGAGGGCAGAGTATCAGAGTATTGCATGCGACAGAAAAGTCGGACAAGCAAAGCGGCTGCATGCGTCGATCTTAGGCGTCCGCTTCGAGCAATTAGCCAAGTCAAGTCTGCGCCAGCAGACAAAGTATGGGATGATAACACGAAGAGAAGGCATATAAAGGTCACCATCAGCAGGTGTTGCATAACTTTTATTTGTTGAATGGATTTCATTGTAAATAGACGGTGTCGACAACTTTTGCAGTTTGTCTGTGATTCGAAGACGCGCAAGTCGGTTCAGTGTATGCATGTATGTATGTATATATCTGTGGCATTTGGCTTAAATATGACAACTGCTGCTGATGATGCTGTTGTAATGTTGGCAATAGATTCATAGTAGGTCTCCGTTGGCTACGCTGAGCAGCAGCCTTTGTTGATTTGTTCACTTTCAGTTTCGTTTACCTGTGCACACGCGCTCTCGTCATAATACATTTTCTATGCGTATATTTAAATGTGTGTGTTGCAAACCTTTTAAAGTTGTATTTTCTTTCATATTTTGGTAGTTCATCTTACGTATGAGTGCGCATATATTTTTGTATTTTTTGTTTTTTTTTTTTTTATAGCTAACCGCTAAGCTCAGTTTTGTGTGTTACCTTATTTGCGTTTTTTTTTATACTGCGTGAACTTATGTAAGATCCCAGTTTGATTGAAAACACGTTGAGCTACATACATACATTTGTATATGTATGTGCCTCAAAAAACCAAATCACTCCCTTTCGAGCTTGAATTCAGGAGCATGCCGGATAACACAGAGCGAGTAAGCTTCTTATTTTTTCTATTGGTTATTGTTTGCTCAAATATTTGCAACATTTTATTATTACTTACAATAAAAATGAAACAGTTTCCCTGCCGTGAAGCTAAAAATATACATCCCACGCATACATAAAGAACAGTTCGCTCAATACCTGATTTAGCGCTTTAACGAACACAATCGGTCGATAAATAAAAAGTGATTTAATAATGTCTGGTTCAGCAAATATCTGTCAATTAACTTACGATAAAGTTTTGGGGAAGATGAGATGTCTGGTAATGGTAGCTGAAAGCTCTGAAAATAATAACTAAATTTTTTGTTATTGTTTTGCATTTTTATACATTTTTTTTTAATGATTTTTTATTAATTTTTAATTATTGTACCTACTTTCTGTGGCCACGGCAGGCCATGTAATTAATAAGGTACCTAATGCTATTGCAAGCCTTTCTAAAAATGTTTCTAAAATATCCGCTTGCTTCTTTTTCTTCTTTCGCGCGGTAACTCTAAGCTATTTTGATCGAGTTTAACGTTTCTTTCTCGTGCTAACCAAGGAGAGATTCTCCATTAAATTTCATGACATTACTGGTTCCTAAACAAGCGAAGTCCCTTAAAATGAAAAAAAAAAAATAATTGGTGCGTACACTTTTGTTAGGTGTTGGGCGAGCCTCTCCTCCTATCTGTTCCACAAATGGAGGGACCTACAGTTTTAAGCCGACTGAGAACGGCAAATTGTGTTTAAGACGAGCCTTTTTGGAAGTTTGCCATTGCCGGCGAGGAGTGACCGGTATTGGAAAAAAAGTTTATATTATTTGATATTCATGAACGGGGCTTGAACCTACGCGCTTCCGAATGGTACTTACGCACCAGCTCATTCGGCTAAGGCGGCCGCGAAGTCTCTTACTCCTTCAAAATTATTACTGTCAACAGAGACGTGGGCGTCGATACGCGAGTGCACCGACTGCTTGTTCGATGACAGGAGGAACTTCATCTTGGCCTCTTTCGTCACAGCACCTATTCGCTTTGCTTCTTTTTCCTGCTTAGTAAAGGTACGACTAACAGCGGAGCTGTTCAGGACGATTATGTCAATATCTTCAGCAGAGGCCAGCAATTGTACGCTCTATAACAAATTGTGCCTGAGCGATTTAGTTTTGCGGATCGCAAAATCCTTTCTGGCATCAGGTTTAAGAAGTCACTCGACAGCGAGTCACCCTGTCTGAAACCTCGTTTGGTATCAGATGGCTCGGTGAGGTTTTTTCCACCCACAGCTGCTGGGATTGCTTAATGTCATCTTGCACAGTCGTATCAGCTTTGCGGAATTCAGACATCTAAACTCTCTTTCGTGCTGTCGAATGTGGCTTGATGATGGACGTAAATTTTCCTTCCATGGATTTTTTCACTTTACCAGGTACCAATAGAATCATATACACGATATTTAGAATAGTGCAGGGCCACCCTTCTTGTAGACTGGGCAGGGAACACTTAAATACCACTTGGCAGCCATGCTTTCTACCGATGATATTTTGTATAGGAGCTGATCCATGCACCTTACCAGCTCGAACCCGCAGTCCGTCGGCTCCCGGGGCTTTGTTTTTCTTAGCCGTGTTATCGCTATACGCACTTCGTCATGGTCACGTAGCGGAAACGTCGGGATCGTCACATCTCCTGAGACAGCAAGCTTGAAAAGGAGCACTTAATAATTTAAGTATTTCATTGTTCTTATAGGAAAAAGATCCGGTCGTGATACCTTCTGCAAACCGCCAAACTTTCTGTTATAATTTTTTTAGGCATTTTCCTTATCAGCCAGCATACTAGGCTTTTCGCACTCACATATTTCGGTCTCTCGTTTCTTTTTTCTTATAAAACGTCTCTCTTGCTTTCTCAACTCTAGAGAAGTAGTGCACCGCGTCCTCTTATCTTCAATAAAATTAGCATGTCGCGCGGCAAGTGCTATCAGTAAGACTACCCTTCAAGCTGCCCTTTATTATTAAATGCAGCCTTTGCAGCGCAGAACAGTCGGAGATTTGTTGAGGGTCGATCATTATTAGAAATGCTTGTTATTTAGAATTTAATACATAATGAGCTGAAGGTTGAACCTCGGACCCACTGGATGGTGGTTATTAAAAGCAACCAAAAGAACCCAAACTTTTGGCACCACACATAGGCATTTCTATTTTGTTATTATATTTTTAGTGAATGCTTAATATCGGCCGAGTTAGGAGCATTTGAGCGTCCATTGCTGCAAATCTTTAAATCATTTCTATGTAAGTTAACTTTTGAAGTCCGTGTATGCCATAACTTAAAATCTACTAGATCAACCGTCTTCTTCACATAATTCACCAAGTATCGATGGTTGCTTTTGTTTTTTTTTTATAATTATTGTTCTAACATTCAAAAATTAGCCTTTTTTAGCAAAAATGGCTTTTTGCTTTTTTTCAGATACAATTGTTGCATGTTCTACGAAAATTGAAAACGAAATTATTCTTGGCATATATACTTGAGAAACATTTCCTTGAACAAACTCATTTTTGTACAGCGTGCGCCATCTTTTATGTCGGTATGAAAACATTGAATAACTTTGACAAAAAAAAAAAATAACTGATTTGTATAAGTGTGGTATTTTTATTTGGTTTGGTTATTTATAATTTATTAAAACTATTTCTTGAATGCGATATCAATCAAGTGGCCACCTTTATTGGCATTTACAAACTGCGATCTTTTTTTTGCGTTTGTCATCACCTTGTCAAGCAATTCGGGTTTTATAGCGGCGATGCCTGTTTCAGTGTTAAGTGATGCATGGTTGAAATTGTACTACTGCATCGAAAACATGTATGTTGAAGTCGATCAGTTGGTAAATGACAAAGTTATTCAGCGTTTACATACCGACCCAAAAGATGGCGCATTCTGTGTTTCAAATTATTCTATTGTGAGTTATGGTGCACACTTTTTTTCCAGATCCCTTCGGAGAGTCGCTGTCACTCTCTCAATCTTCAATATTTTCCAATTAAAATTTGGGAACTTTTTTTCAAATGCTGCTTTATTTTTATATGGAAATTAACTGAATAAACTAACATTATTTGTATCGCCAAAAAATTGTTCAAACATGCTAATTCTATTTTCTATGAGTCCCTTCTAAGAGTAACTGGGTAAGAAAGTTATTAAGAAAAATTCTTATACTACTGTGTCCAAAAAATAAGGTGACATTTGATTTTAAACTGCGCGCTTTGAAGGATTAGGAGAATTCTTTTTTTTTTTAGGTTGGTAGTACTGTGAGTGACATCTATGTCAAATTTCATGTGAAATATTCATTTACTGTTTGAGATACGCGTCGTTTTGTGAGCTGCTAAAAGTGAGTTTCTCGTTTTTTGCAATGTCGAAATTTGTTGAGCAAAGAATTTGCATTAAATTTTGTTTGCGGAATCAATTTTCGGATACGTTGAGGATGGTGCAGAAAGCCTTTGGTGATGAGGCTATGTCTAAAAAAAATGTTTACAAGTGGTATAGTGAGTTCCAAGCCGGTCGTGAACGTGTCGAAGACGAAGAGCGTCCTGGGCGACCATCAACCTCAACTGACGAAGCTCACGTCCAACAAATCAAAGATTTGGTGTTGAAAAACCGTCGATTAACGATTAGAGACCTTGCTGATGATGTTGGCATATCGAAAGGCTCAGTCAATACCATTTTGAAGGATGTTTTGGGCCTCAAGCGCGTCAAATCTCGACTGGTACCGAAAACATTGAATTTTGGACTCGTAATTCGTGATCATTTCATCAAAAACTCAACCCATATCGTTCCGCAACCACCGTATTCACCTGATCTGGCACCGTGCGACTTCTGGCTGTTCAGCAGGCTCAAAAGACCGCTCCGGGGACACCGTTTTGACACGATAGAGGAGATTCAAGCCGCAACGAAGACGGAACTGAAGGCCATCCCGGAAAGTGACTACAACCAGTGTTTCGAAAATTGGAAAAAACGTTGGCATAAGTGCATTGTGTCGGGAGGGGATTACTTTGAAGGGGATGAAATTGATTTGGAAGAATAAATAAAGAATTTTCAAAATAAATACAATGTCACCTTATTTTTTGGACACAGTAGTATTCTTTGCTAGTAAGGCTTAGTTTCAGCCACTAATTGTGATTATTTAGACTAATATCCATAGGGTTGTGATCACTAAGGTGCGGCGGAGACCTGCTAATACTATTAGATTGGACTACTTCCCTTCGATGGACAACTCATCGCCTCCACTTAACTTGGAAAATATGCTGTTTGAATTAGCCTAATATTTCTTTAATTTCGCTCCAGGGTGCAAGCAAAATAATTCAATGTAAATACAAGGTTTACTAGCATCTTGAATGATGAGCACTTTTGAGTAGAGTTGGGAAGAGAGTAAACAACCAAATGGTAAATACCAGGTAAAATGGAGAAAAGGGTAAACCCGTGTATTTGCCAAAAAGGTGAACAATCACAATGCGCAGAATAAAAACTTGCGAATATCATTACAAAGTTTGAAAATAAAAATAAAAAATGCTTAGAGGGCAGTTGAAAAATTACAACTGAAAACTAGATAACCAAATTATATAGGCATATTTTTTTTTTGCAACATTACATTATACACGGCGGTGCAAAATTAATCATCAAATTTTGATTTTGGATGATGTAAAGCTTTATTTTGACCTTTAGGCGCTCCATTGCTTGCCTGCTTGTATGCTGCAACAGTATAGTTTTCAAGTGTAAAATAGAATTGACGTAGGACGCCATTTGAAAAAATTGTAAACTTTTCGATAAGGTGATTAACTTTGCGCCACCTTGTATTATAAATACTAAATCAAAATTTTGTCATTGTCGCGGAGTATTTCATTGCTAATTTTTCTCCAAAAAAAATAAAAGGGAGAATGAAGTGTAAAAGGCATGAACCTAGTCGAAGTGGAAGATGCTTCTTCAAAATAATTAGCAGAATTGATGATTTCATGCAAATCTATTACAACTTTTATGGAAGTACTCCAGTTGTATGCTATAAGACATATTTTTGCGGCATTATCTAAGCTTAACTGTTCGCTCAAACTATTTGCCCTTACAACATAGTTGAACACTTCCAGCGATTCGTTAAATGTTTTGCTATTTTATTAACATTTGGCCATCTATAAATCGTGTCGCAATATTTGCAAGTAACTGATTTTATATTGGTTACCCTTGATGTAAAGTGCTTCCATATTATTCAATTTTATATCTTCGTATAACTGAGCCTAACAACAATTAAAGTTTATTGTTTCAATTCTTCAGTATTAACTTCACTAATAAAAACCTACTTTCTTCAAAACATTCATTCAATTCAAGCCGCTTTTCGATATTTAAATACACAAGCCCTGTTGAAAAAAAGTAAAATTAGTGAGCTATTTTAAATAGCGTGTGGACTGATAATTTTAGACATTTATATACGATACATAATATATATCTTGTCATAAATACGAGGGACTCCTTTTATATTTTGCGTCCAATTATGATAACACAATAAAATAATAATGAAAAAGACTTTGTTGGTTTTGTAAATCTTCTGCTGAGATGTCATAATAATTCTATAACACTTTTCAAAGTACTTTTGCCACTCAGAGGTGGTATAAACGAGCTGTTTAAGGGCTTGAACAACTTTGTTGACCTCGAATTTTATTTTTTATGTTAGGTTACAAAAGGTATTCATTAGGTGCCAAATCAGCACGCAGGCTTAAGTCCAAGATTCTCATGCATAGATACAAGATTTGATCTTATGATGTCACAGACGTGCTTCGTTTGGGACGAATCAGTTTTGGGTAATTGTCAAATTATGCGGTATCCAACAAGATACCGCCGAAACCGAATAGATTGGTATGTGAAATTCAGAGAGAACGTAGGTTCGAATGAAGAAACAGTTTTTTCTAATAGCGGTCGCCGCTCGGCAGGCAATGGCAAACCTCCAAGTATATGCAGTTCTGCCATGAAAAAACTCCTCATAAGAAATATCTGCCACTCGGGGCCGCCTTGAATCTGTAGGTCCCTCCATTTGTGGAACAACAGCAAGACGCACGCCTCAAATAGGAGGAGGGGCTCGGTCAAACAGACAAAAAGGGTGTACGCGCCAATTATATATATATATATATATAATAAGAATAAATCTTCTTGACGCTCAAATGTTCATGCAATATTAAATGTGCTGGTTCCACTGATGCGTAAGAAATCTTATACCTTGCGATATGTCACCTGACGAGACATTTAAGGGTTTGCGTTTGAATCAATTTAAAAGTATTGGCCAACTCTAATCAATTCGAGTGATGTTTACACTATACACGTTTTAAATTTTATTATGAAATAATATTGTATTTACTAAGATTATTTGACAAATTAAACGATTTTTTAGCTCCACTTTCAAAAATAAGATTTTACAAGAAATAAAAACAGGAGCATATTCAAGTCCATATTTTTATACACATATGACGAGCTGGTGTTATCAATTGACGCACATCATCAATCGTTTCGAGAGCAATAACCGTTTTTGGACGGCCATCACAAAATTCATCCTGCAAGGTTTGACGGCACGTTAGAACTCGTTGCACCAGCGTTTTGCAGTGATTAAGTGTGGTGCTTCAATGAAAATATGCTTACGGGTGTTAAGTTCATTTTGTGGTTAAAAAAATATCTAAATTATCATTTGCCCTAATTACTCTAAACTGTAAATTTTTGTAAATTTTTACTTTCTTGTTGTTGGTCCAAAAGCAAAAACTAAATATGTTACTCTTGGTCAATGTGCTCTGGTGATATAACTTATTTTAGTGATGTCTAAGTAAACTTTTCCAGTTAATTATAAAAGCAAATTTTGCATATAATTTCAACATTGTAGTAACAAAACATTGTAGTAACAAAACATTGTAGTAACAAAAAACAAAAATTAATTTGATTACACAAGTACATAAATATATATATTGTTTTTGCATAGATAAATATGTACTCCTATATCAGTGATCGCAAATGCGTGTATGTTGATTGCTATGTAACTTACTTATGTACGAACATACGTACGAGTAATTGGTATATGAAATCCACATAGGAAGATCTGATTGTAATACAAGCAACACCAATTTGAATGCAAATATCCCTTCATGTGTATGTACATATGTACGTAGCAATGTTAAAAGGTGTGATTACAATCCAAAGTGAAAGTGTCAAAATGATGTTCGCACACTTTTTACCCCTGTCGCACCATGCAATTTTAACTATTCGCCCTACAAGCTCTTTGCACCTCTAATAGGCCAATGCGAATGCGTTAATAGATGTTGCATAAGCTAATAGATGAGCGAACGAATAGTTTAGCTGATGGAAGGTTGGGCGCCATAATCGAAGTGCATGTTTGAGATGAGATTTCTATTATGCGGTGCGAGTTTTCATCGTTTTCAGTAGATTTCTTCATTGAAATTGCTTCCTACTTCAAGCTTAAAAAATACAAAATCATGGTTTTTTGCCCTTCTCAAGTGAATGATAATCAACAAGTTTTTAACCTTGCGTGCAGCTTTGCACTAAAAGTCATTCGTTTTAAAACTTTTACTCTAAAATTATTTTGAAAAATACCTCAAATGTTTTTATTCCACATCAAGTTTCAGAAAGCATGTTTTTCTTTTACGTGATTCCTGCTGCTGATGCTTCACTCGAGTGTTACTTTCTCTAACAGCATATAATAGCTAGCATACGCGGATGAAATAAGCCTCAGCATTCGCTTATCCTTTTCCTGTTGGATAAACTGAGAAAATTGCATGTATGTACATATGTACATATATTGATAAACGAATATCCATTTCGAATCAATCAATAGGTCAGTTCATTTCCGTCACTGGCAATTACAAGACTTCAACATCCTTTAGTGAATTTAGACCCAGTGGTTGTGCTGGCCTGCCTATGTGGTGCGAATGGATATTAATGCTCTGGCTTATCCTTGTTATAGGGGGATTTCCTTCGTTTAGCGGTTTTTTTTGTTTTTAGAAGTATAGAAGATATTTTTTTCAATTAAAACATTAAACAACCATACTGAATTTGGCTTCATATTCCTGCAATGTTTTAAACACATTAAATAACTTCGGTCAGATGATTAATCGACTATCTACTATGAAGAACATCCTGTCGGCCTACCTATTCAAGCATGACCATACTCGTCTCACTAATATGTGACCAAATATTGCCTTGAGATGGCTTAAGAACATCAATTGTAATTAATTCATCAGCATAGACTAATATTTTGGTGTTGCACAATAAAACTATATGAAACTAGTAGAACAGGGCAATCATATCATTTACCTACATATGAGCTGGTTTTTTTGAAAGTGGTATAAGTATTTTTTTTAATATATTGAGACATTTAAGGGTTTGCGTTTGAATCAATGTAAAAGTATTGGCAAACTCTAATCAATTCGAGTGATGTTTTTTACACTATACGTTTTAAATTTTATTATGAAATTATATTTACTAAAATTATTTGACAAAATAAACGATTTTTTAGCTCCACTTTCAAAAATAAGATATTACAAGAAATAAAAACAGGAGCATATTTAAGTCCATAGTTTTATAGACATAAAGCTTAACTGAAATATATTTTTATGTAAAAAGTAATAGTCAAAATGAACACATTTAAATACACGAATAAACAAGTTTATTAAGAGTTCATTTCAATTATATTAAAAATATAAAAATGAAAATTACTTCATTAAGATCTTTGAATAAAAAAAAATATATTTTAAACTTAGTTTTCTGTTACAGTTATCAAATTGAAGCATTTATGGTGAATAGGTGGTATTTAAAGTAATGAACTTATCATATCGTCATATTTCTCTCTTGTTATGCTCCTTGAAGTTTTATAAAGTGGTAACATGTTAATTGTGCAACATTTTTTGGTCTTCTCTTTTTTCCAAATAAAAAAATTGTTTTAAATGGAGCATTTTCTTCCATTCTAATTTTATAAAAAAAAAATTTTTGAGGTTCATTTCCTTTGAACCTCATCCACCATATTTCAAGCCAGTTAACAATTTCTCTCTCCGTATTTTGTTTCTGTTTGATATTGCCACTTCTAGAGATTTGGTTGAGACAAAGTCTTCTCTTTTCATTTCATACAAAATGAAGCTGTTTTTCTTTCGGCAAGCCTTTATTGCCTTATAATAGTCTTCGGCAGTGTAGGTATAATTGATCTTTTTTCTTTAAGCCTGTTTCCACAACCGCAAAATCTCTGTATTTGGAAGAAATGAATGACGCGACAGTAAAATTGTGTGTGTGTTTTTTTTCTAATTTTCCTAAGTTTATTTTGTAAATGATTTCGAAATCTACAGTTTAGCAACACTGTGTGGTGAGAGAGCAATCAGCTGGCACTATTCTACGGAATTTTACAAAATCCTACGATAATATCTACGATACTACGAAATTGACACTGGTTTATTTTCTAGTGGACCTAAGTTAAAAGAACACCAATGGATTTTAAATGTTTACTAAACTATCTAAATCATTTTATTGCATTTTATTGAAGAAGTAATGGGGTCACAATTATCTAACCAAGCCTAAGCTAAAATGGGCTAATCCACTTCTAAAATTAAAACTCACCCTTTTTTCTAAATACTTATATATTATGTAATTAATTTATATCTATATCTGTGCATATGTAAGTGGGCGCTCTCTTCTTGCTATTTAAGTATAGTCTCCTGGAGAATGGCACAAAGTGGTCCATCGAATAAAAAGTGAAGCAAAAGTGCGCTGAGATACGTCACCAGCAAACATCCGATAAATATGGAAAACTAAAAATTTAAGTAAAATTTAACAAAACAATTAAATATCAACTATTCTCGAAGTTCAGAACACTAATGGTCCAACTTACTGTTTGTCCTATCGAGTTGTAGATGGGTGTGTCTCCTGTGAACACGAGTAGTCGAATTATGAGAGGAGCCCCAAGAAGACTAACCGGTGACAGACGCTCCAAAGCATGCAGATACCTCCCGTCAAGCAAAAAGTTCAACGGTTTCCAAGTTTGATGAGTTTCAACTGTGAGAGTAGTCCAGAGCAGCATCAGAGACCACATCGCGTGCGAAATGGTGAAGAGTATCGCCTGACACCAACGTCCAGATTTTATATTGGGTATTAGCATTTCGTAGCCGTATTGGTAACCGAATATAAATAAGCCGAACATTAGCAAATAAGCCAGCCATCCTGTTGGGATGTTGAGAAAAAAATGTAGATATGAAAATAAAATTTTTTAATATTTTAATTACCACAAATTTGTATCACAATATGCATTTTCATATTAGATTGTGTGCGCTGCAAGATATACCCGACACAAACGCCCAATACATATGGAGAAATGCGCAAACAGATGTTGTCGAAAACCAAATGGAAGTCAGCCAATTCGTTTTGCATATAAGTGCTGTTGTGTATGGCCAAATAAAGTTTTTAGTACTAAAAATAAAAAATTAATATTCCGTTGTAATATTTACTCCAGCGAGAAATCAGTGTTGGTGATTGGATTAGATTCCCATACTATGGACGCTAGTATGGAGATGACAAACGTGGCTATTCCAATAATTATCGCATAGACTGAGTGGATCTGTGCGAGAAGTAAAACCAAGCAAGCAACAATGAAGAATTGCATTTCGAGCGAAAGAAACCATGTCCAGGGCATGCACTTGAAAAACAATAAAAAAGATAACAATTGGCTTATCAGTCGGTCAATTGAAGTGAGAATTTGTTTTTTTATATTTAAGTATATATTTTTTCATTATTATAAGCATATGTTACAATATTTACATAATTAGTTATATACATATATTATATTTTTAATTATTATTATTGGTACGTTCCAAGGTTGGTAGAATTCAAGATTACGTACACAGCTTGAATTGAAAAAGGGTGCGCAACTTTTTGTACACTAAACAAATTAGAGCAAAAATCTGGAATACCGTCAGCTCAATAGCTTAAGCACGGTAAACGCAATTTTCCAAATTTACCTACTTTCCCTGTTTCCAAATATGTGCCATCCAAAAAAAAAAAAACATTTTCAAACTCACTTCTCCAACCCAAACGTATCCGTTCCATCCTCACTCCCGCATAATAGTCAGCGCATCATTTGCATTGTGGCTGATAAAGCAAGCTAAAAACAACGAAAAACACACAGTTACACATTGCATCAGGGGTGCCAGCAAGAGGAAGCGTGCAACCGCGTTAATAGAGCAGACATATCAACTTTAGCGAAGTCCTCAACCATCTGTACGACCGTTCTGGCAGAAAAATTTTAAGCACAGATGGCGCTCCAAGCAGTAAGAAGGCGTTGTTCGTAAGTTAGAGCTGGTAGCGGTAGGCTAATCACCTACCCTGTCAAATAGATTAACCTAATCACAGCAAGACAAATGTCTTGTCGAGGCCCTAAAGATGTGGTCAACATCAGATCGTTAAGTGGCTCTCATCAATTTTGAGGAAAATTGCTACAGTAACCGAGGTTATGACAGCGCTTTATTCCAGAGGTCGGCAAAACGTGAGATAGTGTTGGTAATATACATAAAAAAAATCAACGCAGCCATTATCACGTGTGCATTACGAGTTCAGGAATACGAGGTGTGTTCAAAAAGTATCGTGAATTTTGAATTTTCGCAGGTTACGTACATTGGAATTTCGATTTTTTTGTGGCGATATGTTGGTACTCATGTCTATCACTCATGCCGACGAGTTCGGCCTTTTTGAATGTTCAGTTAATTGTTGACAGTCGCTTGGCTTGCACGTGTTTCGACTTTTCTTCAATTTTTACCTATTCAAAAAGATGGATCAAAGAACCTGTATGACATTTTGTGTGAAAAACGAAATTAAGTGCGTAGATGCATTCCGTATGTTGACTGTGTCATACGGAGAATCTACTTTGGACCAAAGCAACGTTTATCGGTGGTACAAAATGTTCTCAGAAGGCCGAGAAGATGTGAACGACGAAAAGCGTGCCTGACGCCCGAACACTTCAACAACAGACGAAAAAATTGATGAAGTGAAGAAAATGGTATTGGCCCATCGTCGAATCACCGTCTCGGACTCGGTCCGCAACAACCCAAATTTGCTCCAGAGGGTCATTACTGGTGACGAATCGTGGGTTTATGGTTATGACGTGGAAACTAAAGCTCAATCATCTCAACGGAAGCTGCCGCACGAACCAAGAGCGAAAAAAGCGCGCCAAGTTCGGTCGAATGTAAAAGATTTGCTTACCGTTTTCTTCGATTGCAGGGGCATTGAGCATCCTGAGTTCTTGCCACAGGGTAAAACGGTCAATAAGGAATATTACCTGCAAGTTATGCGCAATTTGCGCAAAGCAATCCGCCAGAAACGCCTGGATTTGTGAAGAATTGGCTTTGGCTCTTGCATCACGGTAACGCCCCTGCTCACACACCGCTGCTTGTGCGCCACTTTTTGGCCAAAAACAACACACTAATGATGCCACAGCCACCGTATTCACCAGATCGGGAACTGAACAAGATAAAAAAAGTTGCTCGTAGAATTTTGCTTCGAATGGCCAAATCTTGTAATCTATCATCCATTGGCAACACTCTGTATTCTCTAAACCTTAAGTACAATCGATGTCGTATACAAAAAAAAAATCATTTGTCCTTTGAAAATTTCATGTTAAAATTGTACATTGTACTATTTCGCCTTCTTTGAATATTTTCTTATACTTAATCGATGTGGTTAAAAACCTACGGAGAGAGTAAGTATTTTGGGGCAGTTTACAATTAAATTCAAATAATAGCAAATAACCGTGGGGAAAAAATAACTAAATGTATGCACAGTTGTACTCAACTAATTGAGCCAGCAATATTTTGACTTTTTAAAAACAAAAGTCTAACTCATTATATGAGAAGTTCCATATAAATCTACTTTTCAAACTGCAAACAAAAATTATAAAAATTCAACAAAAATTCAATTTCCACCAAAATTTCAAGCTTTTTATTCAAAATTTCTGAATCAAATTTAGGTACACAGTTTTATAGCCAATTTTAGTACAATGAAGTGCTAGTTTAAAGTAGCTTATTAAGAACACAGTACAATAGTAGTTTTGTAACAGAATAACCAGCGGTAGCAAAAACAAGAAAAAAAGGAGTTTAACTTTTTGTACTTCCGCAAATACCGATTATATCTCTCTTAACCCTAAATTTATTTTGATGTGCCAACTTTTCTTAGGTTACTCTTTTGCAAAATAAAATATAAATCTCTTGGACTCTGTCAGTTCTTTATTGGAACAAATTACGCGCTTGCCTACTTTATGGTGGTTTTGTAAGCTAACAGCCCTAAAACCCGATGGCAACAACATCGTCCGAAGACTTGGCAAGACTTATATTTTCCTTCCCCAGAAGCCACCTAATAAAGCAAGTTTTTCTTTAAAATAAAATGCAAACTTTGCAAACTTGAAACTTAAAAATTACTGTTACTAATCACATTGACCAACAACGGCCATATAATCCCGAAAGTACATCATGAGCAAACCACTTTTGTGCAACAAAGTTACAGTCCAGGTCGGATGTTTTTTTCTTTGAAAATATTTATCAGAAAATTTCAATGTGAGCTACCGAAGCCATAAAAGCCGCCAATATAAGCTTTTACTCATAATTGACAGAAATACTCCCCTGCTTCATACGAAAAATATTAATTTTCGGTAGCGTGCCAATAGTACGAGTAGTTCCAAGTGTATAGAATTATGTGAGTTGCTTTTTCCACTTACCCGTTGCTCTAATGGAAAGAAAGTGTCCACATACAGAACGTTGCTTAATTTTTTATTACATGTTTTGTAGTCTAAGGATGGAATCTCCAGTGCGATATTGTAGTGAAAATGTTTGTCCAAAAGATGTTCAGCGAATGTGCAAAACGCAAAAGATGGACTCAGGCTAAAATTGTGAAGTAAAAAAGGATTTTTTAGTTGACTTCTTAAAATAATAAAAATTAATAACATTTTCTAAAAAATTTTATTTAATTTCATCTAAATTGAAATTAATCTTTCTACTTTACTTAATTAACCAATAAGGGGGACCCGTGAGTCCTTATAATTCCATAATAAAATATTAATAATTCGTTCATAAATCATCAGTTACTTACTGATAACACTTTATACAAGTGTAAATTAGCAAAACTACAATAAAAATTTTAATAATAAAAACTTTAAATAATAAAGACTTTTTGTCAAATCCTTTTGACATTTTTGGTCAAATATAATTGGTCGAATTTAAGACTGGTTCAGAATATAGAAGGTTACGTATTCCGCCTCTACTCGGCTAACTGTGAATTTGGTAGAATCAGTTGTTTACAAACAACCTTTTTCTATCTGTTCTCTTATAAAGGGTTTTTCAACAAGAGGTGTTATTTTGATATTCAAAGAATGGTTTCGTTGCTTGTGTGGCACGTAGCACCGTCTTGTTGAAAATAAACGTTGTCCAGATCAATACCATCCAGTTCGGTCCATAAAAAATCGTTAACCATCTCTCGATAGCGCAATCCATTCACCGTATCTATTGCTCCAGCTTCATTTTCGAAAAAGTAAGGTTCAATGAGTCCGCCGGACCATAAATCGCACCAAATAGTCACACGTTGAGGATAGAGAGGCTTTTCAACAATAACTCTTGGATTTTCTGAGCCCCAGATCCGACAATTTTGCTTGTTGATGAAGTCACCGAGGTGGAAATGGGCCTCATCACTCAAGATGATGAAATGCATGAATTTCAACGGCCCAATCAGCAAAGACACGATGTTGTTGATGATCGGCCGGCTTGAGTTCTTGTGCTCACTGGACTTTATAAGCCTTAAGACCCAAATCTTTATGCATAATACGGTGTAATGGCGTTTGTAGAATGCCTAATTCCAAAGAACGACGAGGAATGGGCCACCCTGGGTTTTCTTCAACACTTTCGGCTACAACAGCAATATTTTCGGCTGTTCTTGAGCGACGTGCACGGGTTTTATTCTTCACATCACTAACTTGTCCCAACAGCTCGAATTTTTTCACCAATTTCTGTATTGCGGTCCGACGAGGTGATTCACGAGACCGAAAAATGTTCGAGTTTTACAAACCGTCTCTGCCAAATTTTCACCATTTTTATAACGAATTTTAACAATTTCAATGCGTTGTTTAAGCGTGTATCGTTCAATTTTTATTAATGGCGTAATTTCTACTTGTCAAATATCAAAAAATGACAGCTTCAAAAGTGACATCTACAGAAATAGCGGGCTATTAAAAACTAACACCTGTTATTGGAAAACCCTTATATTATCTCCTTTATTTACACTAACCTCACCTAAATTTATATTTTCGTCTATAATTTTAACTTTAAATTTTCGTCTCTTTTTCCCACTTCAATTTGTGCAGTCTTGTATTCTATCATTAGTGTGTTCCGAACTATCGAAGAAGGAATGTAAGTCATATTAAATCTCCTCTGTTTCGTCTAGTACTATTCTTGCAGCGTTGGAGATACCACATACCTGAGGCGACAAACCGTCTTGGATTGTGTGGGACCGTCGCGCAATTGCTGATACATATAATTCCGCACTATAATAAGCATTAAAATTTTCCCGTGAAACGTCCAATACGTTCCGCATTCTAGAATCGGTTATTGAAGCAAGGTTACGTACGATGCATTGGCTGTCTATTCCATGGTGAAAAGATTTATATAGGGTGGGCCATGTAAAATTTGCTTTTTGAATCGGCTATAAAAAAAACTAATCAATATTTTTTTCAAACTTTTTTTTTTATTTTGAAGATTGAACACTGTTATTTATGAATAAAAAATAATATCGTTCAAATGACTGCCACGACTGGCTTTACAGTACGCCATTCGATCAACCCAATTTTTAAGTACATTTTCGATTGTTTGGGCTCCAATTTCATGAATGGACAACTTAGCGTCCCATTTCGTAAATGTCAAACCTTTAAGTAAATTATGAACACATTTGACATGTCATTTGTGTTACCATTCTCTAAAAAATAGGTGGTTCAAAAAGTAAACACCATATGGCCCACCCTGTAGAAATGTTTCCAAGATCAGACTGATTGGACGAGTGTGTGAATACGTGTGAAATGAGTGGGACCCCATGTGACGTGGCAGCCGAAGTTACCGGCTCAATTTTGTTTTTCACCACAGCAGATTACCAAACCTGGTAATCTATCATCCTTGGTCTATTCATTATTCATTCATTTTATTACTCTCAGCGAGTAGGAGTGAGTGGAACCATTTTCATGAATTACAGAAAGGACTGCCGGCGTTTCATTTATTTCAATTTTATTTCCACGGTTTAAAATTGTTTAAATATTTTCTACAGCAATGCTTTTGTCTTTGCTAGGGCTCCAGCACAAGCGCTACTTTGTAGCACGAACAGGGGGCTGTTGCTTTGACTTCGAATAAAATGGATAGCAGAGACGACAGCATATGAAAAGGCTACTCACACTTCGATTAGTGTAGCCAGCAATTTTGAAAAAAAAGAGGCACGCTAAATACATACTACTTTCTTTGTACCTGTTCCAAGGTGTGTAAAGCTCCGCATTGGTATTTCTAAAAGCTGGTTCAACTAGCTAATCGTTGTGCTTTTCGAGAAGTGTGAGCATTCACATTAACCAACATGGACTAACTTTCTTCCATGTGCAAGGGGACTTAAGGTTAGGTTGTAGCGGCTCTCCACTATGTGACACATTCAGCCTCATATGATTCCGCATGGGGAGCTTGTGCTGATCTCCCTAAAACCAATGTGAACTTTCCAAACATTTTAGAAGATCCCTGATTTTCACAGCACTAAGTTCTTCCAACTTAATAAAAAATTGTCTACTTAAAGTGGTGAATCTGCTGCTGAATAGAGCAGGACAGTGGCTCAGAAGGTGTGAAATCGTCTTTTCGTCTTCCTCGTTTCGACACCTTCTGCAGAAGGCATGTGTCTGCAGGCCTAGCCTCTGAGCGTGTCTGCCCATAAGACCTGTGCCCCGTTATAACAGAAATCAATGCTATGTTTATCTCGGCTAAGCAGAGATTCTTTGCGTTTGGCATAGAGAGTCGATCGCAATTGTCGAGTCGCCATCTTTCGTTCGCTTTTCTTAAAAATTTCTCAAAAATAAGTAGCTTATATGTTTGTTGGGGTATACCGATCTTATTTTCAATATTCTCGTTAGGAAGTACGCTGCCGAGTCTCGCCATTTCATCTGCCCTATAATTCCCCTTGATGACCAGGAACCCATGCTATATTTGGGCGAAATGACGCAGCCATATCTTTAAGAGATGTGCGGCCTTTCATGACTACCTTGGGTGTTGTCGACTACTTAGTGAGTGATTTTTTCGCCGCCTGGCAGTGAAAATGTAGATATCATTTTCCAGATATCATTATCGGTACCAGTGTCACGACTCGAATTATTGCCATCAGTTCAGTTTGAAAAACACGGGAACAGAAAGCCGGGTAGCCGAGAACTAAAGAAGATCTCCAAATGTTCGCAATATACGCATACTCGTGAATCGTCCGTGTAAATGAAAATGACAAATCGTTCCAATTAGTTCTCTGCTAATCTGTAATTTCATAATTTAATTCTTCCATCAGCTAATACTAATTTTTCGACTTTTTAAGTATTTTCTTCGCTCACTATCGACGCTGGCCGAACTTATGATTTTTCAACAAGAAGTGTCAATAAGCTTCTTGGGCGGGAGAATTTCTAGTCTCCGTTCTTATAGTGTTGTTGCTTGCTGAAGGGATAGCTGTTTATGAACCATATAAAAGACGGGGGTGTTTTTTGTGCCAACAATAAGTTCTTTTTGTACGGAGGTGATGAATCATCGCTAACTACCTTAGGTCGTACCATAACGAACCGCTTCTCGTAGGTTAAATACAAGCAACCAAATACTAATACATATATAAATCACAGTATTGTACTTTATTGTGTTCCTTATCTAATGCTGCGTTTATCTACGCGTGAAACTGAAACCCCAATCAAGTCCATCAATTTACGTTCTTCACCCTGCATACATATACCATATGTGTGCGTAGTTACGTTCTCTGCCTAATTTGCTGTCTAGCAAAGTCACCAACCAAAATCTAAGACTCACAGTGACATCTGGTCACAAAATAATTGTACGAATGTTAATGTTCAGTGATAATCCTTCCGACATACTTTTAGGCGCAATAGTACAAACAGTAGTACGAAATTATAAAAATATTATTACATTTTTTATGTAATTCTTTTATTTAAAAAAAATTGACTTAAAGAGTAAATCTTATAAGCTAATTGTAATATAAAGCGATAGCGTCGAGGCCTTACGTTTAAACTGTGTATATGGAGTACTTTTGTATTGTGTCTTAAATTCTATGGTATAGGTTGGTTATTTTAAGGAATTTGGTTATTAAAGATATGGAATCGGAGGTTGGGGAAGATAAACGCGTCATTGGATTTGAGTTGCTGAAGATTTGTCTTCTGCGGGCGGTGTATAGTGGGCAATAAAGGAGGATATGGGGTATGGTACATCTTACGTCCGGGTTGCACGTATAAATTATTACATAGCATTTTATATTTATAAAAAATTTTATATTTGTAATAATTACTCTAAACTAAAGTTTTGAGAAAAACTATTTCGAAAATAATGTAATTTTTGATCATTGGGTATTACACAACTCAGTTAAAGATGTTTCAACGTATTTGTCTATCATCTACATCTCTTATCAATACGAGCTGTAATATTGACACAAGGAGAGTATCAAATTTCTCAGAGCTTATTTTTTCTTCTTTTTATACTTATTTGATTTAAAATTAAAATGCTGTTCAAAATTGTCTAATAATCTGCTTAATAATTCAAGCAATGACATTTTCAGTTTTGATACTTACGAAAGAGCTTTCTGCAGAGTTAACTTAAGTATAAACAGCATTTGTTGGGAAACTTGATATTTCTCGCTGGGGAACCTGCTTAGAAACTCCGAGGCCAATTTTGAACCACTGCATAATGAAAAAAGGAGTAAGTACAATGTCTCATATTTCATTCTCAAGAATAATCAAGTGAAGTAGTGAAATGATCTGTAAATATTGGCTGCATTTCACTACTTCCGCAGTAAGCGACTGTTTGACTCAACTTCACAAAGAAATAAACGTCAATCAGGAAACTGGCGTAATATAAAGCAGGAACTCTTGACGCTTCCATTCCATTCTTGGGCCCAATATTGCTTGATACTGCTTTGATTTGTGTCTCCAAATATTCATAAATTAAGAGTATTGTAAAAATTACATAGATAATGGACTGTGGCGTTACGTCGCCAACAAATAAATTATAAAGGACATTGTGTGGTGAAATAGCATCTAAAATATCATCCAATTTATGTGATCGCGGCTTAGTCCAAACTTTCGGCATGTTCACTGCTGGAGAAATGATTTATAACAGTATATTTTATAAAAAAATTTTAATACCAATTAGCTAAATAACGAACATTAGTCAAGACACGCACAAGTAAAATAAAAACGGCTTTTTTTGGAAAAATAGAATATAGTGGTTATGCGAAAATATCAAATAAGTTTAATGAGCATTTGTGTCAAGTGTAAAGCTTATACAAATAAGCAATAGAAAATGTCAGATTTGCCAATATCATAGAAAATTGTCCTACAGTTTTTAAATTTCATGAATTATATTCAGCTTTAGTGCAATATGTAATGTTAGTCCAAAAATAATATTAGATCATCGGGCTACACTTAGTCTTACATAACTGAGGATCATTAATACCTCATTATCTAAAGGAGAATTCTCCATAGCAAAAATTAAATATACAAATGCGAGGAACTGAAACCAATCAATGGCTTAAACAGCTTGAACAATGTTTGGAAAAAATAACTTATTCTCAAAATACCCATCTGGTTTCAGAAAGAAATATGCATGCGAAAATGCAGTAGACTACCTAATAAACGAGTGGAAAAGTATTGAAAGGCAAAGTAAAATTATGGCTGTATGACTTCAAAAGAGCTTTCGAAACTATTGAAAGGGAAATACTGTCAGAGAAATTCAAAATATATGGAATAAGAGATAATGAATTAAAATAGTTGATTTCTTATCTAACTGAGAGGACTCAAAAAATTTATTTACGACAAGTAGAAAAAGGGGTTCCACAATCGTCCATCCCTGGTGATTTCCTACGTACTATTTACATAAATGATATTGAAAACGTTTTAAAGCATTGTAAAATATTTATGTACAGAGACGACACTCTAACATATGCAGAAGGAAAAATGAAACTGAATGCGAAAGCAAACTAATTTATGATATTCAAAAAATAAATTTATGGCTCAAAGGTAATAAACTAAAATTAAACGAACAGAAAACAAAAATAATGGAAATAAATATATTGAATTAAAAATAAATGATGTTGTTATTGAAAAGATGTATCGAATGAAATATATACTTGTCATTATAGATAAAAATATGGATTTAATGGGCGCGTCGAATATATTATTTACATACATACAAGTAGGGATGCAAAAAAGTTGGAAACAAGATTGCTTTTCCTAAAAGATTACGAAGTAAAATCGCCACAATAACCAAACCAGGTAACCAAGTAACCAAACACAACTTAATAACACAAAACTCTCGGATCGAACAAAGAAAACATGTTTTTTTTTGTTCGTAATTTCCATCAAGAACAATGTAATTTTTCCAGCTCTTTATCTTTTGCCTCAAAAGAGGGTTGAAAAAAGACCAAAGCAAACAAGCTGGGAGTCAAATCTGGCGAATACGGTGGACGTGGGAGCAATTCGAAGTTTAATTAATGTAGCTTTGCCATTATTTTGATTGACTTGTGACACAATGCGTTGTCTCGAAAGTGAGCGAATGCGGCACCCACTTTGAACAGAGCTTTCTCATAGTCACATGCTCATACAATATAAAGCCAACATATTCTTTTAATATCTTTCCGATGTCAGCTAACTCACACAACTTCACTTTTCGATCATTCAAAACGATTTTGTGGATTTGACGTTTCCATTGGAAAGTTATACGCTCAGAACGTTTTGTTGTTTTAGTCATATTAGTGTTGTTTATACTTGCTTTAAAAATTTATCTCGGCAGAAAATCGATTTAAATCGTGAACATTTTCGTGCAATTATTTTTTCCAATTTTCGACGTAGATTAAAAATACAAGAACACATCGATTAACTAAAATCATTATGCACCAAGCAGAAACCATCCCTTAGAGCAATAACTAGTGCAATGAATTTTCTCTTGGTCGCTGTTCGCGCACCGACGATTTCCAGAAGGTTATCTAAATCAGATGTTGTGCAAGAAAAGATCCACAATGTATAGAATGCAAAAGTGTGGCTAACATCAAACCGATTATAGACTCTCAGGGAATTTGAATGAACCTGACTTGCTGACGTAATACGGGAGATGACAGCGATTTGTTTACAACAGAGATTGTCAAAAACTTGATAGATGTTGGTCATATACGAACAAATCAACGCAGCCACTACCATGCCACTTCATTGCTGTCTGGACACCGACTGATTAAAAAAGTGTGAGAATACATGTGAACCCAGCCCTTCACGTGACCGGCAGGCGTGACCGTTAAACGGTCACTAACCACACCTCTTTACAATCACGTTGTTAAGAGCGTTGGGAAAATCGTGCCAAAAACTTTGTGTACGTGTGATTTTCTATCCCTTTCATACATATGGATTCGTTCAGTGCCAGTTTCATATAAACATAGCGACGAACAAAATAACTTTTAGGCCAACGCCGAGAGCGCAGCGCGATAGCCCAGCGGCTAGCAATGTGGGCTTCCGATCCGAAATAATTGGTTCGAATCACAAAAAAAAATTTCTTTTTATACATTTATTTTATTTTGTTATATGATATGTTTATGAGGAGATTTTTTTCATGGCAGAAATACACTCGGTGTTTTGCCATTGCCTGCTGATGGGCGACCGCTATTAGAAAAATGTTTTTATTAATTTTGCTTTCACCGAGATTCGAACTGACGTTTTCTCTGTGAATTCTGAATAGTAGTCACGCACCAACCCACTCGGCTACGGCGTTTGTTTACTTTGACTAATTCAAAAATGAGGAAAAATATATGAATGAAGTTTGCTTACTGCTTACACATTTTCCAAAGGTGACGGAGAATCAAAAAAAAAGTCGATTTTCAAACAAATACGAGTGCATATGTGTTTGTAACATACAAAAAAATGTAATTGTGTTAGAGTTTCGGTCACGCAGGTTTTGCTGGGAAATAAGCGCGCAAATCCCCTATGCTATAGGAGCCAAAATTATCAAAAAATCATGATCACCTTGTGAAAAAAATGTGTTCGCGTTGGATCTCATATAATTTAAAAAACGCTCTGGATGCACGACTGGACAAAGTGATTTGAAAATTGGTGTAAGCGATTGCAAAGGTATTATATATTGATCGTAATGGAGAATATTTTGAAAAACCACAAACCCCCTTTTCAGCCACCATTGTTAATTTTTGCATTATTAGCCTAGAAATATAAGTATAAATACCAACCCTCGTATATACATTTTTACAGTGAGCCAAAGTCTGTATAGTGTCACTGCAAACAATTAGTGAAGTTGCAAATTTTATAAGCTAAGCAGTGTGTACGAATAAATTATGTGGCCACTGTGGTTGGCTTGAGCATTCCAGCTATTCCTATTGATCAATTTCGTCTACTTTTAACAGACACCAGCATGAGTTATAAGAGTACTAGTTTTATTAAGACATCCCAACTTGAGTTATTTGTTGCAGAGGCGAATGGGTAGACCTGGATATAAATATAATATTATATGTAACAAAATACCTAACCTTTTAAGGCTCTTTTGGTATAAAAGGTACTCAAGAGAGAAAACAGTTTAGTTTTCATTACAATACTAGTAATTTTTAATTCAAAAGAGGTTATATGCAAATCGAGTGGAGAATTCTTGATATTGGATTGTTGTAACTTAAACTCACCTCCGAATTTTATGTCAACCGTACCAGTATCTGTTGTTGTTTTGCGAGCAAATCGTTTCATATTTCTTAAAAGAGAATTTTTGTAGTCCATCACGAAACCAAAATTATTTCGAAACGCTTTATTGTTGGAATCAGAGTATTTAATGAAGGAGTGATAGCTGCGCAGAACAAAAAACAAAGCATAAACGAAAAAAGAACTGCAGGCGAATGTACTGGAAAGGTAAAGGACCACCGAAATTCATAAAAATATGTGTTATGTAAATATTATACCAATTGTAATTAAATTGAAAGGTGACTTTGCTTGTATTTATTGATTATGAGAAAAAGGTCAATGCGACTAGGTACAAGGTGGCACACAATTAATCATTCAATTGTGCTTTTGAATGACTTTTCACTGAGTAACATAAATGTTTTTGAGTAACGGAAATTATTTTGGCACTAATTTTTTACGCGCTCCAATGATTGTCTCTTTGTATACTTCAGCTGTGTAGTTCACAAGTGTTAAATATGATTGACGTACTGCGCCATTTGCAATAATTATAAATCTTCCGATAGAGTGATTAATTTTGCGCCACCATGTATTATAAAAACGAAAGGAATGTAAAAACTCGAAAGTTAATTTTTGTTAATTAGCACTGAACATTTTCCTTTTTTGCATTCATTACTCTCAGCATGAAGTTCCATTTCTTTTTTAACATCTTCATATTGCTTTTTGAGAAACGGCATGTTTCAAAAAAGTTTTGGCACGGTGAATGTGTTTTAAATATTCGCAATGCTTTTCCTTCGGCAGCCGTAGCCGAATGGGTTGGTGCGTGATTACCATTCGGAATTCACAGAGAGGTCGTTAGTTCGAATCTCGGTGAAAGCAAAATTAATAAAAACATTTTTCTAATAGCGGTCGCCCCTCGGCAGGCAATGGCAAACCTCCGAGTGTATTTCTGCCATGAAAAAGCTCCTCATAAAAATATCTGCCATTCGGAGTCGGCTTGAAACTGTAGGTCCCTCCATTTGTGGATCAACATCACGACGCACACCACAAATAGGAGGAGGAGCTCGGCCAAACACCTAACAGAAGTGTACGCGCCAATTATTTATTTATTTCAATGCTTTTCCTACCAATTTTTTTTGTTAGTTTTATATAAAAAAGTTCATACTGCAACAAAAACATTTAAAAGTTTGAAACTTTACATAACATTAAAAAAATAAAAATGCATAACATTTTCAACAAAATGGCGAACTTTTAATTCAAAATTTTTAATTGAGTTACTAATTTTTGCTCATTTAATTTTCATGTGAGAAAATGCAAGTTTGACGTTTTTTAAAATTCCCGCTAATTTTCAATATTTTTTTGTTTTTTCTCAGCATGAAGTTCTATTTTTATTTTAGAGTCCTTACATTACACTTTGCGAGTCGCCGTCACACAGTGACTAAAAAAAGTTTTGGCACGATGAATGTGTTTTAAATATTCCCAATGTTTTTCATGCCATTTTTTGCTCGTTATTTTTATATTCTTTCATATAAAGCTTGAAGGGAGGAAAATGCAGAGACTGCCAGCAGAAAATTTATTAAAAACTGACAAGAATTTTCCAAAATTTAACTGAGAATTAAATAAGCTGTAAAATGGGTTTTAGGAAAAAAAACTGGAAATCGGGTGTACAAATTTCGAAATTCCCATGATAATTTCAAGCGTTTCTTTGAATTTCGGACAAAGTTTGAAGTTTCATATTTATACGGGTTGTACTAAGGCTCTATTACACCATATTTTCATATACAATTAACGCTAAAAATAATTCGGCTTGAAAAAGTTGTGAGTATTGTGAGAAAAATCACTTTGCCTTTTAAACTTGTTAGGTTTTTCCAAAAAAATTATTATGTTTATTAGTTCAGAAAACAGAAATCCATTTTTTGCTCGGTAGATGGCTGTAGCGATCGATATCTCGTAAAGTATCTATCAAACAATTTAAAGTTTCTGCTGGTTGTCAAGGTGACATTTCACACTTAAAAAAATATTTTGTTGTTTTTTCTTTGTTCCATTCAGTTGTGAGTTACAAGGTGATAACAATGGAAGTCAGCAAAGAGAAAATTTGGTACATTTTACAAAATGCATGCCAGGCCGCTGAAACTCTGAATGGTGTTTATGGTGCCGATACTGTAACAGCTAATATAATTACGTGTAATTTTGGGTTCGTCGATTACGTTCAGGCATTTTTGTTGTTGAAGCAAATGTCGAAAAAATCACAGAAATAATCGAAGTTGATCGGCGTGTTATAATAAAATAAAAAACAAAACATTTTATTTTGAATCTCGGATAAAGTTTGAAATTTCATATTTATTCGGCTTTTATTAGATTAAGCACCATACAAAATGACGGTATAAAAATTTAACGTGAAAAACAATGCGAATATTGTAAGAAAAATCACTGTGCCAAAACTTTTTTGACTGACTGTATGTCCTTTTAAACTTGCTAGGTTTTCCAAAAAGGAAAAAAAAATATACTAGTTTGGGGAGCTCCTGCGTTCTCTCTGAATTCCGAATGGTAGTCACGCACCGACCCATTCGGCTATAGCGGTCGCCTAATATTAAATTACTTAAAATTAAGGCCTTGACTTAAGCTTTAATTTGAAATTTTACCATCTTTATTTATAGTATACAACAAAGTCTAGTTCGTACTCTTCCACGTATTCCGTCCCCGGCAAAATATACTTTATTATATGCTTTAATTATAGAAACAGTAGTAAAACTGGATTTCGAAAACGAGTTTAATTCACTCAGCGCTTCATGTCATATAGATTCATCCCGTATTGATTCGAGACGGCATCTTCCGAGTATCTTTTTTTTATCTTGAATATCCAGAAGCCACATTCAGTTACATAAAACGGGAGCGAATTCGGCTGTTGAAGAACTATACAAGTTGAGGTTTTGCGCATGGGTGCAGTGTAATATGCCAAAAATATCAATAAGGAGTCTAAAGGTCAATTGTCTATTTTTGAACATCACGCTTTAGATATCTCTGACGGGTTGTTCGTCAGCTAATAGTTTTGGCTAATTGGAAAACCTATTTTTTTACCGCTTTCTCTATTCTTTTGGATTTTTTTAAATTACATTCGTTAAAGTCTGACCAGAAAAACTTTTGTATTCTGAAATATCCTCAAATATGTTGCCGGAGAAATTTCATGCCAAATAATAAATAAAATTTCATTTAAGGGGTTAGGGGTAGTCAGAATTTTCAAGAAATTTATTTTGTTTTTTGCATTTTCTTAAA
Organism: Anastrepha obliqua; assembly: GCF_027943255.1. Taxonomy (NCBI): domain Eukaryota; kingdom Metazoa; phylum Arthropoda; class Insecta; order Diptera; family Tephritidae; genus Anastrepha; species Anastrepha obliqua. The sequence goes on along the minus strand of NC_072893.1, from coordinate 60,230,613 downwards.
GTATGATAGCTTAAAAATATTGTGAAAAATTTGAAGTGAATCCGATAAATACTTTTCGAATTATTCAACAATTAACAAAGGGCGCCCGGCACTCCGGAGCGTTCGAGAGCAAGTAGCAAAACTTTAAATGCGTTTTTCTCAAAACTATGTTTTTTGAACTCGTGCTCACTGTAACTTAAACACCGCTAGTAGATTTCAATAAAATTTATACTGCTTTTAAAAAAATATAAAAAACTCATGGATTTTTTTTTTAATTTCGATTTCTCGAAAAATATTTCCTGAGGCCGTCATATTGTTAATTTTGAAAAAAAAGCTTCGATCAGGCACAAGATTCTCTATTAATAAAACTAATTTCTCGTGTCCCATTGATTTTAAGTGAATCTCCAAAGACTTGTGATGATCCCCGCAAGGGATTTCTGGAGAAACGGGCTCGACACAAACAGCGATAACTTTTAAAATTATAATTTTTTTTTTTAATTATTCTAAAGTGAAGTCGAAACATGATGTATTAATGCTATGATTTTATTTTTTTTAAATAAATCATTTGACTAGCAATAAAGAATAATTGAAAATCATCATTTCTTTGGGCCTCTGAGAACCCCAACCCCTTAACATCTTTGCCCAATAGAATCAAGAACTGTACAAACCCATACATAACTAAGAAATCAATATAGTATAATAGTACAGATATATTTTTTCCAGTAGATACTGGTATACCACCGAACCTTAAATTACAAAGTCACCTTTCCATTTGATCACTGCAGCATATACTAAGTACATATATGTACATACATACTTACATTAAAATATATGAATCAGTATCATTTCGAATGCTGTACACATCGCTTAGTACTCGGTGTTTTAGATATGTACTGTTCCTTACCACATGATTGCTCTGGAAGAGATATACCTCAAGAATCTGCTGCAAGTCCATGGCATTACAAGACGATGGAAAGCAGATGAGCTGCTCTATTTTCTCATTCTACTCGTATTTGTGTTTTTTTTTTTCATAAACATTACAAGCGAAGAAAATCTATTGAACATTTTCATTTATTTGTATTGAATTTAAGTGACAGCCTCTAACCTTGAAACCACCTTCGTAGGCGATCTCCAACAAATAGTGGCCCATAATAACTTGTACGGCGAATGGCACAATAGTTTCGTTCGCAAGAAAACTCCATGAGGCATGCTGCACCTGATTCTTATACTGATGCAGCAGTGAACGACAGATATTCGGATTGTGTATACGCACACCTGCTGCATCGCCTAATGCTCCACCGGCATAATAAGCAGTCGCGTCATACACTTCGTAAGCAAAAGAGTGAAAGAACTATGCGTTAAGAGAATTAAGTTAACTTTACACTTACACTTCACAGCCCAAAGGGAGCCGCGGCGAAGGCCTTCCAAAAAATTGTACATGTCACGCAAACAATTCTCACTTATATTCCACCCTTTATCGTTGAATTCAAAAAATCGTAGAGTTGCATATGGGCTAAAACCTTCGAAGACATAATTGACGCTGGTTACCACAGTTGCACTCACACAACCCGGATTACAGATTAGAAACAGAAGAACACTGCCAACTCCAACTGGAACGGCCCAATGCATTTTGTCACTAAATTCTCAATTCTAATCAAATAAATAGATGTATAAATGATGACACACTGATTTTTGTGCGTGTGTTTTATGTATGCACTTTAGGTGCTCAACTTCACAACTAACGGTAAATCTGCGTTTGGATATCGTCAAGCCTGCGGACGCATTGCACTATGACATACTAACACAGCCACGCATTAGTAATGCGAAGAATCTCATGGTCAAGAGCGTTGGAAGCAAATTTGCAATTTTAATACAAAAATGCGTTCACAAATGTGGAGAGCAGGCCTGAAAATACAAATACCATTGCGTATATTGCGTACGTTAACACTGACCTGAACCCTGAGTGAAAATGAAAGTTAAAACTTATTTTTATTTGCTGTAGATCATCCACGAACATTTACCAACACTTAGCAGGAGTTCACTGCACTACAAATATCGCTTATTTGGTGCATGAACGTCGTAACTCAAAAAATGAAAGATACACTTTCATCTCAGGAGATACTGTTAATACATACATGATATAGAGAATAGAGAGAAAGCGACATCCAAAAAGTGCTACTTTGTGTTTGGCGAATTTGTCAATTGAGTGACGTCAGTGTAGAAAATAAACAAACTCTTATGTGCAAATGTATGCGTGACCGATTTACTCTATAAACTCTAACATTTATGCCGTTAATAGATATTGGCGTGAATTTTTTGTTTCTTTGCGTTAAGACGTTCTTCCCGCAAACGAGCGTTGAAAGTGGATTAGAATTAAGGAAAAAAGAGTAAATAGGAGGTCTGACAATTAATGGTGCTTTCTTTTCTCACAATAATGTCGCATTTATTTTGCCCTGAGCAAGAGTTGTTTAAATTTCGTTTTCTTTTCTCAAAGTGCGGTATTCGCACCCTTCGAATTTGTGGTATTTTCCACCTTCTACAGAATATGAGAATGAGCGTCCTGATGAGAGCTGATTCTTTTTTAAAAAACTCTTTCCCAATATTTTTTATTGCCCACTTCAATCTTGAAGCGTTTGATAAAACTGAGCATCGGTAGCATCATGCCTCATGGTATTGAGATCTCAGTGGTTAGTTCAGCCTAACTTTTTGCGTTTGTGATGAACGCCTGAGCCAATGGTAGCTTTGGTTTTTCTTAGGATAGTCTTTCTCGCTTGTGATTGGATATGAATGTGAAGAGGTGTGGGTGTGAGTTATCTCATACATTTTAGTCAATGAATTGGCTAAGTTGACACTACTATTTCAACTGCGTTAATATTTAATCTATAGAAGTTAAATTCCACAAGATTAAATGCTTGACCATATTAGTTTGGGGAAAAAGATATCCATTATTTTTATTTTTGATTTTGCGCAAATGATTTAAAATTGTTTAATGGGCGATTTTTAGCTCCTGAGCTTTGATTTCTTGAACATAAAAAGTTCCAGAATTGAGTCGACGAAACAAAAATTGCACTTAATTAGCTGTTGATGGCAAGAGTACCCCAGGATTCAAAATTTCAGCGGTCTGGCTTGCAATTTCGCCTTTTTCAAAGAAAAAAGAAAAACTGTAAAATGTACCGAGTTTTTTGTTTGTTGACTTCTATTATTAACACCCTGTAACTAATAACTAAATAGAGCAACCAAAAAACGGCTGTTTCTCCAACCACTTACACAAATTAATATTATTATATATATATAATATATAATATATATATATCTATATATATCTATAAGTAGTTTCGAGGCTGCCGATGGCAGACGCGGTGAGGAATATAGAAAATTTTTACTGAAACCCTGACTAAGATAAAAAAAAATGGTTATTTGCAGTAGTTTTTATTCCCTTCGAGTGCCTTGAGCTGTTTGTTTTTGTCATAAAAATTATTCAAATTCTTCAAAGAAATGTACAAAGAAGTGCTTTAGAGTTTCTTTAATCATTTAAGACTGCAAGAAATACAAATTAGTTTTGTTTATTAGAAAAGGCTCAATGAGAACTATGAACTAACTACAATAAATGACGCCGAAAAACTGTGATTTATACCAAAGAATAAACGGTATAATGGATGTACAAATGTATGTAGGGCGCTTCAAATAATAAAAATAATATAAAGGGTATTTCAAAAGTGACTCCTAGTTGTCGGTACAATTTAAAAGTTTCGACTTAATCTCGTACAAAGGTTATTTACTTCAATTTTGCGTCCTATTAGTTAAATGTTCTACCTGTATTCATTGGATGCAGTTAACATCACAGGTGTAAGAGAGTAAGACATTTTAATAATTTCATACAACTTTTTCTCATATTCTATATAAGGGCGGAGATTTATTTTTTAATTTTCATAAAAGAAGAAAATACCCAACACTGTCGCAAAAAAAAGTCTCGAAAATCAACGCGAATTTTCAACCCTTTTTTGTTTTTGTAGGTTTTATTAAGAAGTGTGAAATTTTGTTTGAAAAAATGTTGATTTTCTTTTTAATTTGCGCAACGCTTGAAACTTGGAGTGATATGGTTTCTGTAGGAGTATGAACTGTATTTTCATAAAAAAATACAAAAATGAAAGAAGTAAAAAATTGGTGAATAAGTCCCAGTGCAATTGCTATTTAATATAAGGCGCCTTTGATTCGCTTCTTCTCTGCTCGCTATCCCTGGGCTCTGCTCACTTAAAGAAAAAGTAGTTTACAAATTTAATCAAACAAAAAATGCACAATATTTTAGTTTGAGGTGGATTGCTAAGATCCCCTACATTTCTTTTTCTTGTTCACTAGTCTCGGGAGCATAGCGCCTCGACAAAACTTTCCCATCGTACCCGGTTCTGTGCAGTTGTTTTTGCACCGTCCCATGAGATGCCGGCATGCATGCTAGTTCGTGCAGCATCAACTTTCTCCAAGTGTTTTTTGGTGTGGCGCGACCACTGCTCCTTTGTCGGTTCCACTCCAGTGCCATTCGCGTGATGCTATCTGGTGGTTTTTTCAACTTGAACTCGCCGTAGAAAAAAAGTTTTCATAAAATTTAATTGCAATTTTTGGCTGCTCTTTTCTAGCGCCCTCATTCGCCCATTGCTAAAGTTTGAGCCACAAAAGGCCATGAGGTCGAAGTGCAAACCTCAAATCAATATTTCTAATGCTTTCGATTTACTATTGCAAAGTTCGTTACTACTATAAACATGTATATATATATATAATTGGCGCGTACATCCTTTTTTGGTGTTTGGCCGAGATCCTCCTCCTATCTGTGGTGTGCGTCTTGATGTTGTTCCACAAATGGCAGAAATTTGTATGAGGAGCTTTTTCATGGCAGAAATACACCCGCAGGTTTGCCATTGCCTGTCAAGGGGCGACCGCTATTAAAAAAAAACTTTTTTTCATTCGACCTACGTTCTCTCTGAATTTCGAATGATAGTCACGCACCAACCTATCCGGCTACGGCGGCCGCCATAAATATATAGGCGGCATAAAACAGTAGGTCCTCACGTTTGCGGGAAAACATCGAGACACAAACCCAAATAGGAGGATCAGCTCTGCCAAACACCACAAAAAGGGTATAAGCGTCTATTGAATAATACCCAAAAATTGATCTTCTGCAAAACTTCACTTTATTTTCGGAATGCGCTTGATCGCAAGAAAAATGCCTTTTTATTCCACGAAAGGTATTTAATGGAAGAATTAACGATAACAGTGAAGTTTACAAAGTAAGTTTTATAAGCGTTAGTGATGCCACATTAAGCGAATTACAATGAAATTAAATTAATGGCAATGATGATGGCGAGCATTCTGTTCCGGAAGAGCATCAATAATATGTATATATATAAATATGGCAAAGTTAACGTGGCTAAAATGAAAACGCACCCAATTTTGCATTATATTTTATTTTATTCAACACTGAAATAAAGAAATTTTTCTTGTATAATGGAATTTAATAAATACACATGTATACGAACAGTTCTCCATTTAACGCTTAACTTGCTAACAGTTTTGAATTCCCCTATCTGGCATGAGTAAAGCGGACACTAGAGTTATAGAATTATTTCAGCCCTTCAGATTCTAGCCTCAAGTCTCAAGTTCTCGAGCAACCTTTTGCTTAGCATCTTTCGGTGCAAGACTCGTGTATTGTTTTCAATTTATATTTTCAATATGCACATATTTTTAGAAACACTAATAAAAGCCAACTAATACTAAAAAAATGTTCTCTATACAATTACTATATATAGTATGTATGTACGTAGTAGTTTTAATGATTTTGCAATCAACAATTAATTTCTTTGGATAAATATATCAGGGTATATGCCATTAAGCTTCGTAATAGGTATCGTAATTCCAATTAAATTTCGATTCGGCTGCTTCGAAAATTCGTTAGTTATTATATTTTAGCTTTTTTCTCACAGTATTTATGCTTATAAATGTGTTTTTATCGATTCTTAGTCCACTTTAACATATTATTATTGTCATTTATTAAAAAGTCAACATTCATTCATTTTGATCGTTAATGCAAACTACAACGACGATTTATTTGACCAGTTGATATAAAATAAATAATTATTTGTATCATATTGGAAAATAATTAAACTGAAGCTCGTGGAGCGCATAAAGTTTCTGCATGAAGCATTTTTTCGTTAATTAATTAATTTTATTTTTTCATAATACTCGTATATAATCATGTAGTGCTAAACGAAAACATGAACAATAAATTACCATACAATTTTAACATGAAATTATGCTCTTTCTTACATTCATTAATCTAAAACAAATTGGAGAAATCGGTATTCAGCTTTCGCCAATACTGCTTTTTGATTGGATTTAATTGAATCAAAAATCTGTTTTGATGTCATTCAGTGCATTTGTTAAACATTTTTTTCCCAGCAAATAGCAATTTAAATTGTAAATAAGTGCATTTACATTAAAGAGGTGGTAAAGATACGTTACATTTGATTTAACTATATAATAGTTATTCGTAAAAATAAAATTTGAGGCATTTTCGTATGAATGTATGCAGCAGAAATCATTTCACATACAATAAAACAATTACATATGTACATACATTCGGAGAGGAGATTCTTAGATTTAACGTCTGTGAACATTAAAAATAATAAAACTAATACGAGCATTTTCTTAAAGCGCTAAGAGGTACATTGCATACGTTAGCATATTTTCTTAATTATAATACGGTATATGTATGTATATAGGTCAAGGGCAAAACCACAAAACATGTCTTATAGGTATAAGTAAATACTCAAACTAGATAAATCAACTTAGTTAAATAAAAATAGTGACGAGATGTTTGGTTTTTGAATTTTCGAGCAGCTACATACACATGGAAATTTACATATACTGTGCATGCGTGTATGTATTATAGGTACTTATGCACCTGTATGTATGTTTGTTCGCAGGAATAACGAAGCGTTGCGAGTGGGCGCAAATTACAGCCAACATACTCGTACATTTTGCTTGCTGGGGTAAGCAAATCTGTGGATGCATGCAGGAAATGACGATTTCATCACGGCACCCATTTACCTCAATCACACATACACATTTACAGTTTTGTATATTATTTTGTTATAAATGTTCAAATTTGCATGTTTTTACTGTCGAAAATTCCATTCAAGTTTTAGGTAAGTCTCAAAAGTGTTTTTTCTTTGTATATCAGTAGTTTCACATTTATTATTAATATAAATATTTATATCGTAATATCATTTTAATTGTGTTTTAATTCGAGATTTATTTGTATAAATAAAATTTAACACGTTCTTGATTTTTTTCTTGTATTATTCTCCATTTTTGTTTCAGCCATGATATTTTGCATTTGTGTTCGCCGTTTAGTGATTCCCAGATATACTTATTTTGTAATGGAAATCACCATACTCCGTTGTATCTATACATATGTATGTAGTATGTTTGTAATTTGTTTTTGTTTTTGTGTAATGGACTTCTTTAAATGACGCTAGTTTATATGGGCACATATTTTCCATTAGGTTTGTAGAACATTTTACCAGTAAAAAATCTACGACGGATTTCGGAAAGTAGTAAACGTTTCTCCTTTTGGATTTTCTTTAGGACACCTTTGTTCTCTTGTGCTCGCCGCGACAAATATGGCAAAACTTCATTCACTGGTCCATAAGGGATATACTTGTAAGCGGAATACCCAGCTTGACCTGAAACACAAATACACATTTTTTACAAAGTTATTAATTTGAAATAATATAATAATCCAAGAGTTCAGATTATGACAATTATGAGGACAAATAGTCGCCACTGATCTAACACCCCTTTTCCTCTGGTTGCACTCTTACGAAAGAGCCTGTTTCATGGGCCTAACGCTGGATGAGATAGACGACGACAACCGGTGACTTAACTGCTACAACAATGACAAGTACTCGCCACTAAATCCTAAACAATTTATAAACCAAGGACTCCTTCAACCCTTCATTACTCGAAAATTATCAAGAATCGTTTAAATTGTTTGTCTTAGTAAATAGTTCTAGCTCAAGGTGGTTAAGGAAATATCCAAGCTGGGATGAAAACCATTTGCTACAATATCTAAAGAAATCTATTTTTCATTAATTTGATTCAGAATGTTTTTGCAAAAATGTGGCACTATTTTAATTACACATCAATGAGTAAATTCTTCAAAGGATTTCCCAATGAAATCTTTATGATAACTGCATGAAACCTTTATCACCTTTTGGCACCAAAAAAGATTCGGTGCCATTATAGAGAATTACATACTCGTGTCTAGACACACACTCTGGTCGTTTTTGTACAAATTCTGTCTTAAAATAAATTAATTGCTTACGAAGCAATTAATCAGTTATAGTGGTGTATTCGACTTCGGATACCATTCGAAATATGATTTCCACCATTTTCTTATAGTGTTACCATAAGGATGCGTTTTTCTTTCACAGTTAGCACTCGATGCAGAAGTTAATTTTATTTTGGCGTTCAAGAAGCATTTCTGGCATGACCCCATTTTACTAGTTTCCTTGCATTTACCTGAATTTCAATGTTTTCAGATGCTTGGAAATCGTTATTTCTGATACTCCCAATGATTCTTCAAGTACTTAAACTATAACTCTAAAATAAGCGTTCCAGACGTTATGCGGTTTTAGCGCTATTGTGTCTGACATGAGTCTTCATTATGCCCCCACTGCCTCCAAATCTTGACGATCCTCAGGAGCTCTAAAGCTAGAACTTTAAAATTAGCACAATGACGTAAAAACTTGGTGTGGAGTTTCCGTTTAAGGCCACACAATGACCAATTCACAAATATAAAGACGGAAGTTTGATTGTATAGTAGGAGAAATTGCTAAACAGTCTGAAATTGGGACACTATTCATGCTTTAGGAAGCAGTAGGATTAAGGCTGCCTTTTTCTGATATGTTGGTGCCAACTTATTCGCAAAACCCTTACTGGTCTGAGTAAGTTAAACTATTTTACATAGTCAGTTTGCTTTTAAATTCTTTATATGAGCCATGAATTCTAATTTGATAGAAATTTGTCTGGAACCTTAAATAAATAAATTAATGAAAGCAAACAACTTAGTAAGGAAAGACTATTTTCCGACAGAACCCAACGCGAGTGAATTTTCTGGCCAACCGCACAGAGGGACGCATCCGCAACAGAATAATGAGTCTTTGGAAGGTTTCGCCCTATTTCTCACTAGATTTCGCCATTCGCAAATGTGGGAGAAAAAATCACTTCAACTCTTCGATTAACCTAAGTGTTGTTCATACATATGTAAGAGCACATACCTAATGGGAACGTGATATAGTCACACATTCCCAATAACTGGCCAAAGCAGATAACCTTATCCTCAGGTGATATTCCGATTTCCTTCATTCTTTCGATGGCAAAACGTACAGTATCCTCGTTGTGCGAAGCGACCATAATTCCAATCTTTTTGGCATCTTCTCCATTATCCTTCAGTAACTTTAAATATATTTTAAAATTTAGTTTCATTTGCTTTTACATTTGTATTCAGCCGCATACCTTTATTCGCCTCAGACATTCAGTTAATGTTTTGTGATACATATCAGTGGTCGCCTCATAATTGGGACATATCGGATCTGGGTAATTCATACTAGCAGCGCGTTCTCGCTCTTGCTCCATATAAGCACCGCGCACCAATTTAGCACCAAAATAGAAATTCTGACGTTTTGCTTGTTCGAGATCAGTGACCACCTGCAAGAGTTAAAAAATTGAACAACATTTATTAAATTGCTGAGAGGCTAATATTGTGGGAAGGTCTGAATAAATTATACCTCTCCGAACGTTTCGCGCAAGTAACATTGGTAAGTATTGAATACGATCGCCTTTTCCTTATTGTACTTCCGCATCATTTCTAGAGTAATGCGCGAAATGGCAGGTTGGAAGTAAGTCTGTTCAGCGTCAATCATTATACGGACATCCAGCTCAGCTGCAGCCTAAAAGTGCATAAAGAGGTGTTAAATATTAGCTCAAAAACATTATATTATTTTTTTAAATCAATTTAGAGGAAAATTACCTTAACAATTGTATTGACACGGCGAATCATATTCCTGAACATTTCCTCTTCCTTGGGTGGAATTTGTGAGATCAATCGACGCATTTGTCCAGTTTGTGGGTCCGGCACTCGGAAAGTATCACTTAATTGAGAATCTTCATCCACAATACCCGACCAGGGGAATAAGTGTAGAATACTAAAAGGCAAAATGCGATTTTAAGTTGTTTCATCAAAAATATGCAGGCTTATTAAACATACCCTTCCTTGTCCGAGGTAACATTCTTCAAGAAATCTTGTACATTTTTACTGTCGCCAAAGCTGGAGTAGTACTTTTCCAGATCTTTGATCGTCTTGTGATGAGTCAGAACATTACCTTGTCCGCCAACAAGATCTTCCATGTATTGGCGAGTGCGCATAATCACCTCAGACACTTGTAACTGAGAGGATAATTCCGGATTAGAAGATAATTTTTTCAAAGTTAGTTGCTATAAACTCACCAATAATTGCGGTCGGCCAAGGGCCGTGAGCTTAATTGCCGTGATTCCTGTACCAAATGTAGCACCTAAATGGATTGAAATGAATACGGATTAATTAATTAAGCAAAGTTGTGCTTTGTCTTAGTATAGGTGTACTCGTATATACTATACATACATACACATGTGGAAATGTTTTATTTTTACAAGTTATGACGAACGATTACTATACTAAAATATATGTAGAGGAAACCAACGTTACTCATTGGGCTTACATATGTATGTACAAACATTTATTCATATGCACAGAGTTACGACAATTTTCTGCAATTTCAATAAGTTAAAGTTTAGCTTACCCAGCGCAATGGGTCGGGGGACGGTTCTATGATCGTCATCTTTGTTAGTAAGTACATAAGTGGATTTTGTTTGTTTTTTGATTGATGCGAGATTGCATTGTTTCATTATTAGTAATTCAGTTTTTGAGTGGATTCATTGGCGGGAATAAAAAATGAATAATAAATTTAAAATAAAATTTGAGTCATATAAAATAATCAATGTACCAATTTGATAAAGCTTGAATAAAACTTATCCGGTTTATTCGATTAGGAATTGGTTTCGTGTGCTGTTCTATTCCTCTGTATAAAAATGTTTCACCTTTTCGGAAGTTATAGTACAAAATACTTGTTTTTCATATTACGAGATATAGCAAAACAGGCTTCAAATTAAATAAAAAAAAAAAATAGCACTAAGCGAAAAAATATTCTATTCAATTTCGGAATAAGATTAAATCATGCAATGAAAAAAGCGTGATTGTACAATAAAAAATCAAAATTCGATGGGTCGCTAAGTAATGTTTCATTTCCTATAAAACTTCTCAGAAACAAAAAACTGCTTCATTACACGTACTGGCACGGAACAAAATCACGTGAAAGGGAATCTATACAAACTTATCGACGTTTTTTTGGCTCTTTATGTTAGTTAAAATAATTGTTTTTTTATAAAAATATAGCACCATTAATGGATTCAAGGCGACTGAGTTAAATAGTTCATTACGACTCAGTGCTCATTTTATTGGAACAATAAAGGCTTCATTGTCATTTTTTTATACTTGTAGATAAAACATGTACAGTGAATGCCATTAATATTCGGTATCCAGTTTCTACAAAGTATTTTTTATATTATATTTTCGTTCGCACTATATAAATATATGCATTAGGGTGTGTTACCAAAATAATTTGCCGTTCTTCCCCCGGAATTATTATTATGGTGGAAATTTTATGGTGGAAATAATCGTCCGTATGAGTAGGTATTTCAAAAAATGGTGAAAAGATTTCAAGAAACTGGTTCTGTCGAGGATAGAAACAGGACTGGCAGACCAAAGACTAGGCGTTCTGTTCAAATTATTGCTGCTGTAGTGCAAAGTGTTGCTGAACAACCGTAAACATCGATATCTCTACGTTCTCAACAATTAGAGGGTTCATAAATCAACTGTTTGGCGGATTTTTCCTGTAGACATCCTCTTCGTAGATATTTAAGTGATGCCATTTTTCACTTATAGTTGTTAAGAGCCGTATTTTGATTAAGAATAGTGATAGTTTTCAAAAATATATTTTCCAAAAATTATCACATACTACATTTTTATACCTTTTAAAACTAAACCTTTTAAAATTAAACTCTTAATTGTAAAAGCATTTTTCAAAAAAAAAAAAAAAATATATTTATTTTATTAAACTCTTCTATCATCTGAGTTGGATTTTTGGAAAAATAATTTTTGAAAACTAATTTTATTTTAAAATAATTAAAAAAAAAGAAAAATCAAATGAATTTAGCTCACGCAAACTTAATATTCCTTTTGAAATATTAGTGTGCGGAAAAAAATCCATTATTTTTGCGTCAAATTTTGCGCAATTAATTTGAAACTGTTTTATAGTCGATTATTATCTCTTGGGCGATCCTACAACTACTAACATTCCGGTAAACTTCTATTATTTCTGCGATTTTATCGACATTTTCTTTAACATAAAAAAAGCCTGTGCGGAAACGACGAAACCAAAATTGCACGTAATTAACTGTTACAGTATCGACACTATAAACACCATAAGCATCATAAACACCATTCAGAGTTTTCTGTTTGTTGACTTCCATTATTAAAACCCTGTAACTCATAACTGAATAGAGCAAACAAAAAAAACAAGAAATGATTTTTTAAGCGTGAAATGTCACCTTGACAACGAGCATAAACTTTAAATTATTTGATCGATACTTTACGAGATATCGATCGCTACAACCATCTATCCAGAAAAAAAAACGTTTCTTTCTCCCCAAGCAATATTTGGCGTGTCTAACCCGTTGGAAGAACAGTATCGATTTTCTTTTGGGGAGAATGATCCATGCTAATATAGGTATATCATTTTTAAAAAGTATTGGGGATGGATCCCGTCTGGTCAGATAGTAAATAGAGAATAATATTCGGGCATGAAAGATGAAAGATTCATCGATGAAGCAGGATTTAACATTAGTGTTATCCCTAAGAATGTTTTTTTATTTACTTATTTATTTATTTATAAAGCCTGTGAACAACAAATTCTTACAGACCACTAATAATACGTTCATATATAAGTAGATGATCTACTTTTTCGCGCTAAACTCAAAATCCGTAATTAAAAACGCGATTTCCCATACAAAATTTCTCTTCCAAAATCTGAGATTATAAAATAGTACTAGATAATAACGACATTTTGACATACAACCCTGGGTTTTCTGTGTTATCAATAATTATTATTACGAATGTAAGGAGAAGCATCAAAATAAAAACTAAATGAAATGGATGCCGTCAAAGAAAACAGGTCTGTAAATATAATTCTAATGAAATTTTTGTTAAATATTATTAATTATGAATTCATTTTACAGAAAAAATCGTCTGCCCATAAACGGTTTGTCCTCTTATACTTATTATAAAATGTAATATAGAATATCTCATGCGCATTCCTGTCATAATTTTTTGCAACCTCAGTAAATTACGCGATTAAATTAGCAATTCCTTCTCTTTGTATTTTCTTCATATCGTTAATAATAATTAAAGAAATCAAAAACACCGAAATATTCCACCAATATAATTTCTATGAAGAAAAACCTCTCAAAGCAGTATTGACAGCTGATTGTCAATTTTGCAGGTAATCTGCCATATGTGAACGGGTAGATTATTTTGGTGGATTTATAGGTGATTAATGCATATGTGAACGTATTATAACACAAATTAAATAAGATTATATATATACATACAAGATTTCAGAAGGTTAATGAAAACATCATTAGACAAAGATCAAGTTCGATTAGAAATGAGATCTGGTTGAACTCATTAAGAGCGCGATTAATTGGCTCGTTTCGGGCATAATTTGTTTTCGAATTTCGAAGTTCTCTTCTTGGAACATAAAGTTTTTTTTAATAACGGTAGCACAGCTAAATCTCCCTAATACCAAAGGTTAAGGTTAAAACTGATAGGAGTAGAGGAAGGGGAACGCCTCCTCAGCGTTACCTTACTATTGTATATAAAGAGTGGTTAAATTTTAAGGGCCGGTGTTGATTTTGAATAAAATACAATTTTTTAGGAAATTATTGTCATTTCTCTTTATTATGATAATATTGGTATGGTTCAATTACGTATGGAACAAAATATTGGCCAAATGGCCGTCGCGGACTCGGCGGCACACCTCCATCCGATGGTCCAAATTTTCGATGACGCTGAGGCATAATTGAGGTTCTATGCCGTTAATGTGCCGAATTATCTCATCCTTTTCTTTCAAATTACCCCAAAGAAAGAAGTCCAACGGTGTCGTTGACGTTTAGGTGTGGTTCACATTCAACATCGGCACTTGAAATTTTACCACCCTTTACATACAATTAAAATGCAAAGTTACGACGTTCGCTTGCTTTTCGCTTGATTAACTTTCGCTGATCATTTTGCAAATTCAATCGGTTTCGAGCTTCGCCAAGTGCGGTATTCGTCAGGAATTGCTTCGGACAATGTTTTGCCTTGTAACAAACCAAAGTTAATTGCGTGCATGTTTCGTATTATTATTATACCTTTTTTCATACCAATAAAAAAAACCGAATTGTTGTCACAAACCGCATGAATTACTTTTTACGAAGCGCAACAAGATCGATACAAAGTTTAATAAAACCACATATTATTATTTTATTTACAATTGAATATGTCTTAATAAAAAATTAAATCAATTTTGAATGCGAAGAATCTTTAACCTAAGCCCTTGTCATATGTACATCACAAATAGATTTGAGGCCCATATACATAAATTGCTAGAGTAATTTTAAGCTGAATAAATTATTTTAGCGCCATTAGTATGCACACCTCCCATACGTAGATATATTCATGTGTATGTATTGTAACTACTAGCATCTGTCAACAAAGAATTTTTAGGCTTCCTAATAAACAAAATCATGCAAACAACACAAAATTATTTTTAGCGAAATTTTCGACACATAATGAAATATGTATCCACTTTTAAGATTTTGGCAAGAATACCTACATATTTTTGTGTGCTAAAAAATTTATGGGTTTTCAATAGGAACACGCGAGTATTCAAATTTGTATATTTATTTGTAAAACACACATTTTGTTTAAAGTTCCATACCCGTGCTCATATAAACAGGATGAGTAGGGAGGGAAGGAACGAAAAAAACTTCAAAAGGGAAAATAAGTAATAAAAACATTTCTCTTTTTTACCTGTTTTCTGTTTTCAAGTTATACCGAAATCAAAGAACAAAATTCTTAGTTGTCGAAATTCACCGAAAAGAGCCAGATTTGCAGAAGGCTAATTAATGAGTTTCGCAGCATAATAATCTTTGTATATAAGAGTTTTTTGCAAAAAACACACTAAATGCGTTTGGCAAAGTACTGCCGCTTGACTATTCCCTCTTCCACAAAAAAAAAGTAGAGTTTTTTTTTTAATTATGCTCCATACCCCAATGAAACTACGCAGCTGTATAGAATACAACAAATATGGATAAATAATTTTTGAGTTTTCTACTCGTATAAATGGACAAACAGGGACTTAAATTTTCAAAATACATTGTAAATGGTGAGAATTTTACGGTTATGGTTCAAAAATATCTTTACGTCGCACGGCGGCGACTTGAAGTAGTCACTAAGAACACGAAATTTGATCCCGTTGAATATTATCTTTGGCTTTTATTCCTGAAAGAGATGCATGCAAAAAATCAAAGCGCTTTTCTGAACTGAAAGACAAGATTCGATGTGCCATTGACGTAATTGAGTCGTCATTATGCGGAAAAGTCATCGAAAATTCCACTAAAAGGATAAACGAATGTCGTTAGTTATGAGGCAACCATTTAACGGATATTATAAACAGACAAGTAATGGAGCGCTAAAGGTCAAAATAAAGATAGCCGTCAGTTAAAATTATATTTCTTTCATTTAGTAAGAAAATAATTCAAAAACAAAATTGGATGATTAATTTTGCGCCACCTTTATATTGCATTTAAAACATCCATGTCTACATTCTTTATTAATATAACATTGAGCACAGCAGTACTTTTTATTAAATTTAAAAATAGGAGGTACGTAGAAATCAGATTTGATTTTTTGTTGAGGTCGAACTTAGCAAAATACTAATTGGCACTGTAAATTTGTTTTTATTAAGCAACAACCCATTTGGCGGATGTTACTATATCAAATGTTTATTTTCGGAGTAGTGCAAGTTAATTTTTTCATCTATTAGGATATTTGCATCTTAATCGATAAAAAAATACTGAGTGTTCCGTGACAGAATTAGGTTTTAAATTTAAACTTTCTTCCTAACCACTGAGTGGGTGAGCGGGGAGGGGACCACATTCGTTCGTTATTTGTGCTTGTTATTTAGTCACGATGTCGCAGTGAACGGATGAACAACGTGCGTTCACAATGGAAGGGTATTTCAAGGCAAATGATTCGTGCGTAGATTTTGTTGACGTTACGATATTCGACGTTTACGAGATGCCCCCAGTGAAGATTTGATTTGTTCATAGGTGCTAAGGTACCGCGTAACAAGTTCGCTGGCAAACAGCCCCCCGACGGGGCCTAGCTGGACATCGAGAACAAATGAAAAAATTGAACTCGTCGGTACAAAGCTGCACCAACAACTATTTTGGAATATCTTAGACTTCGCGCCTTAAATATTTAAATCGTGCAAGTACTTAAGCTTAGCGATTACAATTTGCGTGTAAATTTCTGCCAGAAAATGTTGGATCGATTTCGTACGCAAATATTATATTTTGCAGTGAAGTTTTCATGTCATTTCAATGGAAGTATAAATAAGCAAAATTGGTCATATTCGTCACAAAGGGCACAACCCACTATTAGATAAAACATTAACAGCCACTTCACAGTCCGAAAGTGACGGTTTAGAGTGCATTGTCAAGCAGTGAAATAATTGGACCATATTTGTTTGAAAATGGTCAGGGACAAGTAATTTGCGTGGGCGGTGTCTCTTATCGGTGAATGCGGAATGATTATTTTAGGTCAATACGAGTATTTGGAGATCATCTTACCTTCAGTACCCACGAATGCTTTCAGCAACGCCGCATATGGCCATGACGATACTGCGTGGCTTCTTTTCTAACAAACTGATAAATCGTTTCATTAACATATCCTGACCACCCAGGTCGATCGATCTTACGACAATGCACTTTTTTCTTTGAGATACCTCGATGGTACAAGCTATGAAACAAAACCAGCGACCATCTCAGCAATGAAGAAAAATATCGCTCTTAAGGTTAATGGCGTCCGACTTCATTTCTCCAGCGAGTGGCACGCAGTGCGGAAGCCACATTCTAGGAGTGTATCCGACGCAAGGGTCAATATTTAGAGGAAATAATTAATAAAAAATAGAACTCGCGCTTGCCTCCCCTCTAATAGATTTTGAAATAAACTTTTGTCATTAGTAACTTATTTTTGATTGAGCTTTCAGTTCCTATTTCTGTCACCGGGCACCCTATATAATTTAATTTTAATAATCATAAATTTCAATTGTAGATGAACTGTGTCCGAGAACTGCGAAGATAGTGTTGAAATAGCCAGTTAAAAAAAATAAAAGTGAAGTTAAATTAAAGTAAAAAGGAAAAATAATAAAAAGCAGAGTAGAAGAAAAGATTTTTTTGTAAACAAATCCTTTGAATCCGTGGACAGACAAACATTTTGGTGGCAGACCATGTACGTTTCAAGAGGACTCGGCACCGTCTCACAAAGCTCGAGTGAACTAAGAATGGCTAAAAACCAACGCTCCGAACTTCACAACGTCAACACAATGGCTCTCAAATTCACCAGACGCGAATCCGATGGCTTATTCTCTTTGGAGAGCAAGGTTTGAACTGAAAGATTTACCAGTCCCGAGGCACTGAAAAAAGTCATTGTCCGCGAGTGGGCCAAAATACCTGCAAGTCTTATTCAGGCCGCTTGTGATTCGGTTCTGGACCATCTCAAGGCCATCGTCAAGGCAAAAGGTGGTCATATTTAGCAAAACAAAATTTATTCTTAATTTTGTATTATTTTCACAGATTATTTACTTTGAATTGAATAAAAGTAGCTTTCTAAACTAAATTTATTGCCTTCTTAATTGGTTGCAATTCTCGTGCCGGACCCTGTATGCATTTCAAGCCAAATATGAAGCAAAATATTATTATACTTAAGATGTTAAGAACTTTCTAATGCATTTCAATATATACAAGGACTTACAGACTTTTATTGCATTTCATCTTTCTTTTAACTAATATAGCATTTAAATACTTTTCTACTTTTAGTATTTCTCATTGTTTAAAACATTTATTGCATTTCATCTTTCTTTTAACTAGCATTTACTTTTCGTATTTCTCATTGTTTAAAAATTTGGGTATTACACAAAAATTATAGTCCGGTTATAATCGATTGCTATATTTCCCATTAATCATTAACGAATATAATTATGCATATACTTATATTTACATTGAGTCGTCGAAAAACCCCACTTTGACCCATTTAGAGTGCTCCAATCGAGTCCAAATGTATGACCGACCCCCACTAACTTGGGACGGCCGATCCACCCATGCCAGTGACACACCCCCTGGAACTCCCCTGGGGGGTTCCCCATACAATCATTTCAAAATATCACCATTTTTGGCCTTTACATGAGAAAAGAAACTAAAAGGTTCGACCCAAATTGGGGGACATCAGAATTCGTTTTAGAGGTATGGTTCCTTCGGCAAAGTTTCTTATTTTGATCCCTAGAATATGATTTTCACAGAGCAATGGGCGATTTTTTTGCCTCCACACAAAAGACACTAAAAGTTCGACCCAAATTGGTGGACATCAGAATTCGTTTTAGAGGTATGCTTCCTTCGGCAAAGTTTCTTATTTTGATTCCTAGAATATGATTTTCACAGAGCAATGGGCGATTTTTTTGCTTCCCCACAAACCGACCCGGCCTAATATATATATATATTATATATATATAATTCGCGCGTACACCCTTTTTGGGTGTTTGGGCGACTCCTCCTCCTATTTGTGGTTAGCGTGTTGATGTTGTTCCACAAATGGAGGGACCTACAGTTTCAAGCTGACTCCGAACGGCAGATATTTTTATGAGGAGCTTTTTCATGGCAGAAATACACTCGGATGTTTGCCATTGCCTGTCGAAAGGCGACCGCTATTAGAAAAATGTTTTTCTTAATTTGGGTGTTTCACCGAGATTCGAACCTACGGTTTCTTTGTGAATTCCGAATGGTAGTCACGCACCAACCTATTCGGCTACGGCGGCCGCCACTTATATTTACATACATACATATAAAATACTAATCTCTATGCAACTTTGGGGCAACAATAAAAAATTTCCATTGAAGTTCATTCAATACCCCAATTATTTGTTTGATTGACTTCTGATGAAGGGGAATGAAGCCGTTAAACTGTTAACATATTGAACGTCTGTGTTTGTATCTATTCACATATTATATGGCAATTAATGAATTAGAACGAAGAGAGTATAGAGAGTATAAAAGCAGTATCCCCTATAAACATATGTATATTAATTATATATAACATATATTATATGTACCCTACAATGCGTTTATGGTAAAAGCCTATAGCAGAAAGCTTATCATAACCAACAACAAATTACGTGTGTGCTAAATCAGTACCACTACTAGGGCAGATATGCATATGAACTTGTCCATAAGATTGCAATTAATTTAGATAATGCAAAATTTAGCCATTTTGGCTTTTATGCATACATTTTTATTATATATTACATTAAAGAGACTCAGGAAAAAATGCGAGAACTATGATCGATTTTAAAAATAATTAACCCATGCCCGATTTGAATTAATCTTTGACCTCTGCCTAGTGCACAAATAATTTTATTTCTGGACAAATATAACTTTCTATTCAGTGATACGAAACAAATACTTTTTACTGCATTAAAATTCTTCCCCATATATTCACGATAAAAATAATTTTTTTGAAGGCTATAGGAAGATTTATAATTTGTTTAAATGGCGTCATGTGTCAATCATATTTAACACTTGAGAACTAGACACCTGCAGTATGCAAACAGACAAGCAATGATGTGCGCAAATGTCAAAATAAAGATTGCTATTACTCAAAATAATTTTTTTAATTTAATAAAAGAGTTTTTCAAAAACAAAATGGATGATTGGTTTTGCGTCACCTTGTTGGGTGTTGTTAAATTAGAAGGTCCCAAGAAGTACATCAAATTAAATGCAGTCTCTTCTAAATTGAATTACCTTTCAGAAAGTCGCAACAGGTTTCAAAAAGTTTTTCCCGAAAAATGTGCACACATAAACTTTTTTTAAAGTTTTTGTGAGATAATATTTTTTATTTTTCTGACTAATTAGTAACACACATTTTTTTAAAGGGTAAAAATTTACTGAAAGTTTCAATTTACAAACCCAAAGAAATACTTTCAAAAGGAGTTCAACTTTTTAGACTGGATCTATGAAATTATTGTTGAAAACTTAAAATACACATCATCTATTGGAATAAATTTCGATGCAATCTTTTCAGTAAAATTTTGAATTTAAAAGTGGCCAAAATATTTAAAATTTACCGATACGCACACTAATATATTTTTATGTGTATTGTTTTATTGCGAAGGAAGTTTATTTATCATTTAGTGTACACATTCAATTCTGTGTTTCTAGTTTGCCTTCAATACGTAGCTTTTGCGACACAATCAAGGCGAATCTATTAAAGGTGGTATCGGTAAATCAGCTGATTTGTTTTTTTCTTTCGCCGTGTCCATGTGGCTGTCAGCCCAGAATGAGGAAAAGCGAATTCATTCTTTTTTTTCTACATTGCCAATACTTTTCTTTGACAATCAAACGTACGAAATATTGTGGTTGGTCTAGTGCCACCACCTTTGATGAATGGGCCTTGGCCACCATTTAGTTAGGATGCGGCAAAAAAATATAGTCGCTTTTGGAAAAAAATCAAAAACTTCCTATTGAGCGAAGAAAACGTAAACGTATTAAGCAGGCATCTAAACACATTTTACTCTAAATAAAAAAACAAAAATGCATAATAGTAACATTAAATTCTAAAATATTGCTGTAATTATTACACAATTGGTCACATCGCATGACCGGTTCATTCATTGAATAATTTTGGTTTTGTTATTTGAATGAACAAACAAACGATTATGTCTAAGAATATGGAGGGAGGTATGAGCTTGGAAGGGTTTGATCAACTCGTTGCAGTTAATGTTGTCATTGACACAATTGAAAAGAAAAGTTAATGAGAAGTAAATTCTTCTATCAGGTAATGACTGTAGGCCTAACAATTTCCGTCTATCGATATAATGAGGAGGACTATTTGGTCAATCAATCTTATTCAAAACGGATTTGGTAAATAAATATTTTTTATGCTCTTTCGATGTTTTTAGAATGGATTTCGTAGTATGAGTTCCATATTAATGAGCAATACTCGAGTCGGCTTCTCACTAAGGTAATATAAAGCGACTTCAATGCCTGAGGATTCCTTTAATGAAATCGATCAAAGAAATCAATATGATTGGAAAATTAAAGCTTGATGTTAAAAATAACGTCTACTTCCTCATTTCGTAACGGCGATTTAGTTCACAGAGATTTAATTGTAATTTGACTTCAAAAAAAGTAGTATTTTTAAATTACACACAAAGGAGCCACAAAACTGTCATTTGGCAATTACAATAATTGACCTGGTCTAACTGGAATATTTACTTCTAATTTATGGAATTTTTTAGCACATGGAACTGAGGTGCTTCGTGATTCTGTTGTACAATATAGTTAGTAAAAATGTATGCATGTAAAAGTCACTTCCATTGTGCAGAAATTTTTTTATTTCCTCATAAAGATAGACAATTTCTTGGGATATCACAACTATGATAAACTATATATACAAGCAATATCTCTCAGCCTTATGGGATGTTACTCAAACCTATAGCACGAAATAAAAGGAGATTAAAATTTTTCGATTTTGTTCTAATGGGTACTGCAGAAGTTCCGCCGTTGAGCGCGACATTAAAATAAACTCCGTCAACACTGAAATCGCAAAGATTGCAGTGGCCCATAAAAAATACTAATAAATGAATGAAAAACAATATAATTTAATTGAAACCGATGGATTAATACGAAGGCTCAGATAGACTAAACCTAGCGATCTCATACTTCCATAAAAAAGCTTTATGTTATGTTGAGTGAAAATTTTATAATGTTTTTATATTTAAGTTGCTTGTTAGTCATTTGTAACTATTTTTGAAGTAGTCGCAATAAAACAGTTTGTGTCGTATTGAAATCTGTGGGAAGGGTTTGTTTGCATTGCATAAAAATAGAATAGTTAATTTTTCATTCAGAAGCCTCATTAAATTATTGTGACTAATAGTGTAATTACTCTGGACATAAACTTAGCGTTAATATGCTCAAGCTACCAGATCAGCTTACGTATGCAGCTGCATATCAAATATTGGTTGGAAACTAAGTAATTGCGAATTTCACTCATAGATGGCTTCAGTTGAATTTTTAGGTTTGCAGACGTAGTACAAATGTAAAACAAATTTTGTTATTTGATAGTTGGCAATTCAGCCATCAATCAGTTAAACAAGTTTTTTGATCGATTGCGTAGTTTTTGTTTGGCGTTCTTTGAAAAATGGAAAATCAAAAGGAATATTTTCGTCATATTTTGCTTTTTTATTTCCGCAAGCTCATATCAAGTTATGTGCTGTTTATGGTGACGAAGCCTTAAAAGAACGGCAGTGTCAAAATTGGTTTGCCAAATTTCGTTCTGGTGATTTTTCACTCAAAAACGAAAAACACTTCGGTCGTCTAGTTGAAGTTGATGACGCCCTACTCAAAGATCGTCACAGTACAATACGTGAGATTGCAGAGAAGCTTCATGTATCACATACATGCATTGGCTATGTTCAAAAACTCGATACATGGGTTCCTCACGAACTGGAAGAACGCGATTCGCTAAAGAAACGTAATGAAAATTATTAATTTTTAAAACGACTGATAACTGGCGATGAGAAATGGGTTTTTTACAACAATATCAAGTGGAAAAGATCGTGGAGCAGGCCAGGTGAACCAACACAAAAAACATCAAAAGCTGATATTCATCAAAAGAAGGTTTTGTTATCAGTTTGGAGGGATTACAAAGGAATTGTCTACTTTGAACTCTTACCACCCAACCGAACTATCAATTCTGATGTCTACATTGAACAACTAACGAAATTAAACAATGCAGTTGAAGAAAAGAATTGATAAATCGACATGATAATTCAAGGCCACACACATCTTTGGCCACTCGGCAAAAATTATTGGAGCTTGGCTGGGATGATGTTCAATAATGTTCAATAATGATGATGATGCCTAATCGTACCTGATTAAGTTTTCTGCTAATAAAAACCAGAAGTTTTATGAACGTGGGATTATGATGCTGCCTGAAAAATGGCAAAAGGTCATTGATCAAAATCGGCAATACATTACAGAATAAAGTTATTTAGTTCCATGTGCAAATTGTATTTGATTTTCTAAAAAGATATCTGCCAACCCAATAAATAAGAGAACCCAATTTTTTCATATGTTATTCTTCTCAGTTTCTTTGAGTTCGATAAATACTCCTAACAAAAAAGTAATCCCTACCTCCTGTAAATCGATCTTAACTCTAAGCTTGGCCTCGTGCTCTCCCTCCGCTAAACAATACTTTTATTATGTAAAAATATATCGCAAATATTTCGTTCATAATTAGTCTGGAATTAATAACTTTACAACATGCAGTTGTGGCAGTAGTTTTTAAAGATACCACAACAAATAAATGTATACAAAATATTTATAAGATATAAAATATATTGAATTAAAAAAAAAAATAAAATTACATGATAGCATAACTTTCCCACCGCTCTCAATTTACGTAACTTAAGAATTCAAAACCAACAACTCGTGTTTCCTATTTCGCAGGCTGCTCTTAAGTTTGTAAAGTAACGTTTAAGTCTAGATTAATTACGCTATAACACATTCCACCATATACAACTGTGTTCAAACTAATAGGAGCGCGACGAATTATCAAGTTTTCACTTTTTTTATATTTAATAATTTTATATTTTTAGAATATTATAGTGCATTCTGAAACAAACACTCAAAGCTCCAAACTTTGTATAAAATTTACACAAATAAAAAAAGTACATAAGATGTCTAGCTTTTTATTCAGAATTTTTAGAAAAATTGTGAGTATGCAGTTTTATAGTCCATTTAAGGGTCTAGAATTTTTTTGATATTTCCAAAGTATAGGCTTTTAAGAATATAGTGCCAAATTTTTGGAAAGGTTTGGTGCTTTCCCCGATCATTCGCTCAGACACAGCTTTTATGGCTCTACTCGTCTGATCAATGCGGGGATGTCAGGTTTAAATCTTGTCCTCCAATTGAATTGAGATCTTTCTAAAAGTCGATTGATGCTACAATAAACAACAACCTGGATAAATCGGTTTTTTAGCAAAGCGGGTATCTAACGCAAGCAACTTTTGTAATACAATTACAGCGATATGATTTTCTTGCATACCAGAAAAAGATTTAAAATTTTTGAGTAAGAAGTTCAAGAATTTGTAGGAAACTTTATGAATTTTTTTAATATTGTGTAATGCTTGAAACTTTAAAATTTGCTACTCTTTTATAGTATAAATGACATTTTAATGATATATTAATTCGCATGACAAACATTGTGAATAGATGAATGGATTTTAAGAAACTCGTTGTGCGAAAACTTTTTTGACTCAGTGTATGCAATTATCAAAACTGCTAACCATACAGTTAGTTAATATCTTTTGTCTGCGACGTACCGATTTTGCAAACAATTGTATTTTGATTGTTGTTGTTGTTAAAAACAGGCAGTCAGACAATTATGGACACATTTTAGAAAATAATATTACATATTTTTAAAACTCATATCCTCAGACCACTTTATTCATTTACCTGAGACGGCCTCCAAGCATTTCATGAAAATTTCCATATTACGCTCACATGTAGCTTCATTCAAGTAGAAATAGGTCCTAGCACTGCTCACTTTGTAACGACGGTCGGCGAATGACTTATCCACGTGGTATTGCGCTATCGCACCATCATCTTTGATGTCCCCAGCACTTGAAACTGAAGATCTATGATAAAAAAAGAAAGAAAAATAAATGGCAATGAAAAATTCATAACATCGAAATGGTCACTTACTCAACTTCACGCTTCTCAGCCTCCTCCTGTGAGAGATCCTCCTCCACGGAATAATCAAGAATTGGTTTGACGCCAAAGGAACGTAATCTGGAATTTTTTTTATATAACAGTAATTGTAAAATTTTGATTTAAATACATGAATGGACAGGTGCGCAAATGTGCGTGTTGGTTGAATCGATTATTGTGTGAGAGAACATTTTTTTTAATTTCTTTTTACTACTTAGCTATGAATGAAATGATCATCATTACATGGCATTTGTTTGCAAATTACTCACTGTGGCATATTTGCATGAATGGATTAGTTGCGGGTGGTCTGATTGCGCTTGGCACACATTCTACTTTCTATGTACGAGTATATGTTTGTACGACTAGAGGTAGGTATTTATGTGCATACATTGTGCGCTTCACAAATGTACCCTCAATAGATTTGTGTCATTAAAATGGGAATAATGACTGAGTTAATGGTAACCATTCAGCAATAAAACATGCAATTGTGGTAGGAGGTAGGCGATTTTATAAAACGTATATATGTATGTGTATATACATGAATGTACACATATGTTCATGGTTGCTATTAGTTATTTTTTGTTTTTTTTTCTTCTTTTTTCTTGTTAAATTACACCCCTTTAGGTTGTCATATTTTTGGTTTTGTACACACATATGCGCTAGTATGTACATATGTACGTATGAGTGTAAAATATCCAATGCAAAGATTAAATAATTTTTAAATGTCAATTACAAAGTTTTAGTTAACTTGTGTTTTTTTGATTGCTCAAATCATGCCACATGCTTTGTTATTATTAGGCACACTTTTAGTACACCTTAAATTATTGATTATTCATATGAACCTTTCTAGAGTTGGAACAATAGTACGTCGGGTTTCACCCGCTACAAAGTGCCCATAAAAGGTGGATTTCATCAGTAATCCAAAGAGACGGTCACCTATTAAAGCGCGTGTAATTTTCATTATCTACGAAAAGCAGCAGCGTAGCACAAAAGTTTGAAGCAAAAGGTGGAAGGAAGCATGATGTGGCACAACAATCGCATGTACGAGTATTAAGGCGTATGCACAGGATTGCGTTGAAATCGTTGTAGCGGTGTGTGGATTTGGCACATATGAAAAAATAATAAAAAAAGAGTTTTGTTAGTTTTTTCTGGTTTAAAAATTTACCTTTCTAGTGTTGGGATGATTTTGACTTGATCTTCACCGGCTACGAAATGACCATAGAATGTAGCTTTCATTAGCATTGTAAACAACTTGTCACCGAGCAATGTATTGGCGATCTTCATTAGCTGTGGATGTACATATATTTGGATTAAAATCAAATGTGCGATTAAATTGCAAACGAAATGTATTTTAATAACTTTAAATCGATTTATTAATATATCTCATGAGCTAGATAAATCCCTTTTATAAAGGGTGATCAATTCAGAGGTATCGGGTTGTAAAATAAAATAAATAAAACAACGAAAATTCAAACTGATTGCACAATTTTTATTATTTTTGCTTGGATCCATTCTTGAAATTTATTTTTTAAAGATAATCCCTTTGAAGTGTTGGTCGTAACTGCGTCGTAATTCGGCCATCCGTAAACACCAATTTTGAATGACACCCCGGAGGACTTCGGTTGGTATCTTGTGATGTAATGTGTAATGATGTACAGTAGTCACGCGTGATCTGCCAAAAAAGCCCTATTGAAAAATATGCCTCCAATCTGATCACCCTTTATTATATATAAGTGACCCTACACCCTTTATTAGGTCTTTGACCAAGCTTCTCCTACAATTTGTGGTGTGTGTCTTAGTGTTGCTCCACCAACGGAGGCACCAACAGCTTTAAATGGACTGCAAACCGCAAATGGTTGCTTATGAGAAGTATTTTCTTGGTAAAAATACTATTAGAAATATTATTATTAGCAATACTATTATTATATAACTTTTTTTATCGTACGGTATTTCATGTACAGATATTCGAACCCGAATGTTACCGACTTGCTCTATAATAGTAATGGAAAAACCTACTTTCCCCTACTGAACAAACAACATTCCTCCCAATCGAGCAGTGGGGAGATTTGTTAAAAATCTACATGTCCTCTTACCCGAGCAATGAGGGGATAGAAAACGGTGCTCACGCTAATGAACTTTGATTTTCTCGTTCATTAGGCTATTGCTTTGTTCAAGATTTGTAGACAAAATTTTACACTTACCGAAGATGTATCACATGAAAAAACATATCGCACTCATTTGCCAGTCCCCTAGCATTATTAAGGTAAAAGGCAAGTGAGTTAAGAAGAAAATCGTGTGCACTTTTGCTTTTTATATCTATTTTCGTTTTAAATATTTTGCTTTTTTCACTGCATAGAATTGACGTCGGAATGTGTGCAAAGTTGCGGGCGAACATAAGTACATAAACATGTAGTAGTAGTACCTAAAGTATACAGATGGTGGGATGAATAAATTAACTGTCTATCTGTTGGTACGTGCGACTGCCGGAACGTCAAGGCTGCAGTCGTTCACCTAAATTCAACCCATGCCAATTCGCAAACAACAAATAATGGTCTTTAAACGTCATGTCGCCGAATTTAATTTTTCAGGTTTTCAGATATTTTTTTAATATGAACGTTTGCTGTTACTATATATCTTTTTCCCGTGCTAAGGCGTAAATGTTGACTGATTTCAAAGTTAATTCTACTATTGTCTGCGTCAGCATATGCGCAGAGATTTTTAACTCACGTGAGCCAATATATGCAACATGGCAGGTTTCTGCATTGACAAAGTGAATAATGATATCCAGCTGTGCAGTAAATACAGTAGGTTCTGTTTTTATGCGGTAGATACGTTCCGCAAGAAACAGCATAAAAAAAAACAGCATAAAAAAAGCTACTAGTTCTATAGTAAAACTATAGATACGTTTCAAATGCTAAAACCGCATAAATCTGAAATAATGTAATAAAATCGCATAAAAAAGGGCACTAGTCCCATATTATTACTATAGATACGTTCCATAGACCGCATGAATCTGAAATAATTAAATAAAATCGCAAAAAAAAATATTGTATCTATGAAAATTATATCTTTATATATCTTCCATACTTGTAGGGTTAGCATTTCTAATGTAATCTGTGATGGGTTTTTGCTTAGCTGGTTTAGAATCTTGTTTATATGTACAATTCCCGATAGGTCGACATGCATTTTGTAATTTAAAAAAAAACCGCACTATTTCAAAACCGCATAAAAAAAAGCCGCATAAAAACAGAACCTACTGTATATAAATATTTATTTTAACAGTATTTTATTTCATTTGAATGATACTTGAAAACATTTAACTTTTTTTAATGAATGTGGCTGTAGGAAATGAAGCAAATTATTTTTAATTGAATTTCGAACTTGAATTATCCGCTTTTTTAAAAAGTAGCAGTACATTTAAAAGCGGTTAGTACAAGGTGAAGTCCAAAATAAACAAGACTGAGCTAAAATAAAAACGATAGGGGCTTTGATCTGATAACTTCGAGTTTATTTATTCAAAATAGTCCCCTCTGGCCTCGATACACTGTTTTGCGCGATCTAAAAGCTTTTAGAAAGAGTGTTTCAGGTCATTGACAGGAATGTCCTTCAGGATGTTGGTACAAGCCTTTTGAATGACCTCTACGGACGCAAAACTTTATTTTTCATGGCCAAATGTAATTTTCCCTATAGGTAGAAGTCGCAGGCAGCCATATTAGGCGAATACGGTGGGTGATTGATGGTTAAAACGTGATTTGTAGTCAAAAAATCAGTCACAAGAGTGGATCGATGAGATGGTGCATTATCATGCAACAAGAACCAGCTTCCTCCTTCGCGATAGAACGCCAAGATAGAAAATTGCATTGACGGTTTTGCCCGTTGGCACGAACTCCTTGTGGATAATTCTCTTAGAATCGTAAAAACAAATGAGTATCGACTTGATTTTTGAATTCTCCAAATACGATTTTTTGGCTCGTCTGGTTCCTTCCATTCGGCACTTTGACGCTTAGTTTCAGGTTCATGTTGGGAATACCACGTTTCATCACCAGCTACAATGTTGTAAAGGAAGTTCTCGTATTTTCTCGGCTCTTTAAAGAGGTCTTTCGAATGTTGAATTCTGATCAATTTTTGGTCCTCAGTTAACTTGTACGGAATGAAGCGTGCACATACTTTTCGTAAGTTAAAATGATCAGTTAAAAAGCCATAAATCGATGTTTTGGAGACATTTAACTCCGATTCCACGAGTTTCAACTATGATTTCGGTTCATTTTTGATAAATTTACGACCAATTTCGATGGAGTTTTCGGTGATTTCTGATTTTGGGTGGCCCGTATGTTCATTGTCAACCATCTCTGAAACGTGTAAACCACTCCAGAACTCTGGCACAAGATAGACAATCATCGCCATAAACTTTTTTCGTCAATTCAAATGTTTCGGTAAAAGTTTTACAAACTTATTTTTGTACCGATGACGCAAATATACTGACACTTTATACGCAATAACTTCGCATCCACTGAGCCCAATATCACCAAGCTTTCACTGGAAGTCAGCTATGGATGTAACTTCCAACGCATTAACTCATTAAAAAGATAGCGCCATCAAACAATTTGTATGACTGCAGACTTGTTTATTTTGGACTTCACCTTGTATTACTTTTTTAATGAATGTGGCTGTAGGAAATGAAGCAAATTCGTTTTAATTTAATTTCGAGTTTGAATTATCCTGCTTAAAAAATTGGCAGTACATTTAAGAGCGGTTAGTATTCCGATAATATTATAGTCATCCATGTCGCACTACTGAGAAATATGTAGGTAAAAATTTCGTTCTGTCTGAATGCATTATCTATACTAATATTATAAAGAGGAAAACTTTGTTTGTTTGTTTGTTACGAATAGGCTCAAAAACTACTGGACCGATTTTAAAAATTCTTTCACCATTCGAAAGCTACATCATCCACGAGTAACATGGATCATATTTTATTTTGGAAATAGGGCTCGAGATATAGGTCAAAACGTGGACCCGGGTAACCTTCGGATGTGTATGTACAATATGGGTATCAAATGGAAGCTGTTGGTGAATGCTTTAGTCCAGAGTATCTTTCATGCCGCTCCGTGACTAGGGTCTCGAGACAGAGACCAAAACGTGGACCCTAGAATGTGTTTGTACAATATGGATATCAAATTGAAGCTGTTGGTGAATGCTTTAGTACAGAGTATTTTTCATGCCGCTCCGTGACTGGGGTCTCGAGATATAGGTCAAAACGTGGACCCGGGTAACCTTTGGTTATATATGTACAATATGGGTATCAAATGAAAGCTGTTGATAAGTGCTTTAATACGGGGTAATTTTCATACCTATTGATGACTAGGGTCTGGAAATATATGCCAAAACGTGGACCCGCCGTGTCTTTGAACCGAATTAAACCAAACTTACACACATTGTTAAGGAGGTATTGAAGATGGTTTCCGTATAGTATGGATACCTATTGGTAGATAGGGTCTCGCGATATAGGTCAAAACGTGGACCCGGGTAACCTTCGGATGTGTATGTACAATATGGGTATCAAATGGAAGCTGTTGGTGAATGCTTTAGTTCAGAGTATTTCCATCCGCTCCGTGACTAGGGTCTCGAGATAGAGACCAAAACGTGGACCCTAGAATGTGTTTGTACAATATGGATATCAAATGAAAGCTGTTGATAAGTGCTTTAATACGGGATAATTTTCATACCTATTGATGACTAGGGTCTCGAAATATATGCCAAAACGTGGACCCGCCGTGACTTTGCACCGAATTAAACCAAACTTACACACATTGTTAAGTAGGTATTGAAGATGGTTTTCGTATAGTATGGATACCTATTGGTAGATAGGGTCTCGAGATATAGGTCAAAACGTGGACCCGGGTAACCTTCGGATGTGTATGTACAATATGGGTATCAAATGAAAGCTGTTGATAAGTGCTTTAATACGGGGTAATTTTCATACCTATTGATGACTAGGGTCTGGAAATATATGCCAAAACGTGGACCCGCCGTGTCTTTGCACCGAATTAAACCAAACTTACACACATTGTTAAGGAGGTATTGAAGATGGTTTCCGTATAGTATGGATACCTATTGGTAGATAGGGTCTCGCGATATAGGTCAAAACGTGGACCCGGGTAACCTTCGGATGTGTATGTACAATATGGGTATCAAATGGAAGCTGTTGGTGAATGCTTTAGTTCAGAGTATTTCCATCCGCTCCGTGACTAGGGTCTCGAGATAGAGACCAAAACGTGGACCCTAGAATGTGTTTGTACAATATGGATATCAAATGAAAGCTGTTGATAAGTGCTTTAATACGGGGTAATTTTCATACCTATTGATGACTAGGGTCTCGAAATATATGCCAAAACGCGGACCCGCCGTGTCTTTGCACCGAATTAAACCAAACTTACGCACATTGTTAAGTAAGTATTGAAAATGGGTTTCGTAAAGTTTGGTTGTAATTCGGAGCACTGGCAACGGGTACAGCGTTCTTTTGAGCCAGCCATAATGTCGCTTACTTTTTTAACGCTTGGGGCGGAACTGAACTGTCAAATTGACAGTGTGAGTTACAATGTGTCAATATTTCTTTCTGATTTGGATGCCATAAGGAAAAAGCGTAAGTGCAACATGTAAAAATTGTTTGTGAATTTTTTTGGAGTGGATTTTGGAACAGTGAATAATTTCTTACGAAATTTGAGAATTTAATGTGAAATCCGAATGAAATTATGTGTTCGTGGAAAAAACAATTTTTTTCGTTTTTTTTTTTTTTTGAAAAATATAAATGGATAATGGTTAAAAAAGCTCCAATGCTTAATAAAACATATAAATTGAAACGAAAAATTCATGGATGATCAGGAAAAAGACGGTTGTTTCTTAGTTATTCATTTGCGTTGATTTGAAATTTAAAAACAATCTTCTTTTTTCCTGATTTTCAATTTGCATTTTATATTTACTCAAAAACAAATAGAAAAACAAAAAATATTGTTTATGCCAAAGCGATTGAATAAAGAATAAAGAAATAAATAATATGAAAACCATATATTTTCTGTTCTAAACCATATCTATTCTATTTTAGTGTGCCCAGCGAAGGGGGCGGGGTTTGCTAGTAGTAAATATATTAGTTTACAATTTTACTATGTATAAAGCCTTGTCTGATTTGCTTTCTTTTATTCTTTGAGCTTATTTTAATGTTTGCAAGCGTTTTATTATGTCTCAGCCGCGTCAGTCACTTGTCGTGGCTAAGACAATTGAACAGGGTGGTACATGTATCGTTTGGGGTTATATTTATATATACATATATACTTAGTCTTGCTATAAGTTCTGAGACAAATTTTACAATGCATATGGCGAGAACGAATTCGCAGAAAAAAGTTTGGCTATTTCTTCTTTTGTTCGTATGCATTGTTACTCAGGAATTATACTCAGTTTCGTGGCAAATTTCACTTGTTAACAATGGAGTGGGGAGCTAAGGATAATCCCATGGCAGTGATTGCATTACCTAAGTGTGGTAAAAGTGTAAGTGAGATTTACGAATTGTGAAAAAATTAAATATTTCGAGAATGTTTGTTGTCCGCACGCTCAATCGTTTTTTCCAAACGTCTGAAGTGACAAAAAGAAAAAGAAATGGTCGCCCTCGTGTTGTTCGAACCGGTGCAGCCATAAAAGCAGTTCGAGAAAGAATTCGCAGAAGTCTTCTTAGAAAGTAGAAAATCATGTCCAGGGAAATGAAAGTATTGACCAGATCTATGTCAAGACTAATTAGAGATGATCTCTACATGGAAGCCTTCGGTCGCTCAACTGGTCATCTTTTGAGAAGATTAGACTTGACAGATGCAAGCACGCGGTCAACGGCCATCAAAATATTCTTTTCACATATGAGAAAATTTGCACTGTTGAAGAAGTTTTTAATAAGCAAATCAACAAAATCTATGCTAAAACTTCTAAAGACGCAAAAATATTTTCCCAGGGACTCAGCGTGCCCATTATCCAGCCTCCGTAATGGTTTTGTAGAGAGTGTCTTATAAAGGCGTTACATCTCTTCATTTCTGCGAAAAAGGGGATGGGACCGGGACAAAACTGTACCAGGAGGATGTTTTAGAAGGCGTGGTGAAGCAGTTGAACAATACTCGCTTCAACGTAGGGCGTTGGATCTGCCAGCAAGATTCCGCTCCAGCCCAAAAGACAAAAAGCCTCCCAACAGTGACTGAAAAACAATATTCCTGGGTTCATAGCCGCAGAAGATTGATCGTGTGGAAGTTCAGATCTGCATCCATTGCAATGCAGGTTGTGGTCAGATTAGGAGAACATGGAAACAGAAATTTAAAGAGTCTCAAACCGTCTTTGGTTCGAGTAGCGACGTCAGTATTCATGGATGTCCTAATGGTTTGAAGGCTTGTGTAAGAAGTATTTTAATTTCATATCTAGAACAGACCTAATTTGTAACAGAACTTAAAGCACGATACTTATGTATACATATTCTTTCTCCTATTTCTGGTGTGCACCTTGTTGTTTGCACACGAATGGAGGGCCTTGTAGTTTCAGAGAGTAATGCCTTCCAAAGGCACATGATTTTTTACAAGGATCTGTTTTTGGGATTCAGTTCGGTTAGGTTATAAATAGTTAACAGGGTGGCTGCCGTAGCCGACTCGATTGATGCGTGACTACCATTCGGAATTCAGAGAGAACGTAGGTTCGAATCTCGGTGAAACACCAAACACTCCTTATAAAAAATATCTGCTGTTCGGTCCCAACATTTGTTCCGTAAAAAAAGAAAAAATTTTTTATTAATTTTGGTGTTTCACCGAGATATATTATATTATAAATGCATATATATTAATAGTTAACTTCACTTATAAACATGAAATAAGATGTTATTCAAATGATTTTCATGATTTTCCTCTTCATCTCCACAACTCCTGCATAAGTCATTGTGAGGTTCACCCATTCTACTGGATAGGGTGCCAATAGTACAGTGACCCGCTGTAACACCTGTGAGGATGCTGGTAGTTGATCTGTTCAGAAATTTTGTCCTTTTAAAATTCAGTTTTGGCCAGGACGCTTTGGAAACCATGTCAGAGACCATCTTTTATTGGTTTCTGCGAAATGTATAGTTCGTTTAGAAGAAGACTTATGTCCTCTACCACTCGTTGAAGGTCGAGCTCTGACATTTCCTTGCACACTCATCCGTTCTTGCATTTACCTCCACTCCAAAGTGGCTGAGACCCCAAATTTTACAACAATCAACAAATTCTCAATAGCATTGAAATGTTCTCATCATAAGCTTTAAATGCAGGAGTGACTTTTTTTAGCCTTTTGTTTTTTAATTATAAACATGTTTACAGTTAAGGCAGCTTTATATAAAAAAATAAAAAAAAAACAAAAATACAGTGCGTGACTTTTTTTAGCCTTGTGTTTTTTAATTATAAACATGTTACAGTTAAGGCAGCTTTATATAAAAAAATAAAAAAAAAACAAAAATACAGTGCGTGTAGCGTAGCAGAAGTGAAACTTTTAAGGCAGACTAAGAACGAGGGTGAGACCCGAGAGAGAATGAGAGAGAGAGAGAGAGTATATATATCTAAATAAATTAACAACAATTGCAGAGAATACAAATAGACAAAATTTACAAAAAACGGGGAAGGGTCGACCGGTGTAGGTAAACGACGGACACAAACCGTGGCAAGAACGCGCACTACTCCGAGCTTTTATCAGCCACACAAACGCAGCGATTCCAGGACCGTAGCAACGGCACAAATTACCGCACGGCAATACCAAAAAATCCGACGCCGGAATGGATAGCACTTTATAGTACGCACAAACACTAGCCAGGAAACGGAATTAAGCGCCAAAAAGTAGGCACCAAAAAAATTGGGACCAAAAACCGCCCCAAACAGTAGGCACCAAGAAAATACAACGCCAAAAAGTAGGCACCAAAAATATATTTCCCACAAGTTTACACCAGCAAATAAGCGCTAAAAAGTAGGCAGTGTTATTTCTCACAAGAAATTAGCAACCACAAGGAACAACTCAGAATAAATAGCCTAAAGTGTATCTAAGATAAATATAAGGTATTGCTCTCTCTCTCCTTTTCCTCTGCGTTATATATTTTTTCTCTCTCGCGGAACGAAAATGCCCAAAACGTTGCATGTCCTTGAAATTTTACTCTCCATTCCCGCTCGTCCATCGACGGTTAAGAAGTTTCACTTCCAATAAATTTCGCATTTTATATATAAAAAAGCATTGAAGGATTTCGAAGAGAAAAGGGCTGGAAGCACTGCACAGCCGCACCAATGTGAAAAAGCACAATGAAACACCTCAATATTTAATGATTTATAATAATGTATGCATATAATATATATGTAAATGTGTTCAATTACTTATCTCTTCACACCTCAGCTAAAATTAATGAAACGGAGAGTTATACAGTTTATATCGCCAATTATACCGTATGCAGCTTTACATTTCAAGTAAATACAAATTTTTTCCTTTACATTGATTGATTACAACAAATATCATCAATCGACATCAGACAACCACAAAATAACTTTTGGCCGATGACTGATTAGCTGATCTCATAGAATAATAAACAGGTGCAATCAAGTGGACAGATTCGTTAATTTTCGTAAAAATAAATTTGCACTGAAGAATTTGCAGTATCATCGTCTATATGATTTTTTACTAGAAGTTTAGGAGAGGTTTTACAGTTCATAACCGAATCTGCTTATTTCAATGCTATCAGCGCAGTAATAGCAGTGTTTTTTAACACACTTTTATTAGCTCGGGTTGTATGTATGTATGTATGTATGTAACGGAATCTTTGAGCTTAATTTTCACTGGCTTCTAAAAATCTGATCGACTTGAAATTTTGCATACCTATCAAGGACCGATGACAATGCAATAATTTGGTAAAAGTTTTCCATTATCCTTATTAGGATTGCCAGGATTAATATTTTCTTTTTTTTACTGAGGAATGTATTTTGCTACACTCATAACCCTCTGTACATAGGTAGTTGCCAATAGAATGATTGTAATATTTACTATATCAAGCATCCCACGCTTTTAACTCTAATTTGAATTACTCTATTTGTATCTTAATTTTTGTT
This sequence comes from Anastrepha obliqua, assembly GCF_027943255.1. Lineage (NCBI taxonomy): Eukaryota > Metazoa > Arthropoda > Insecta > Diptera > Tephritidae > Anastrepha > Anastrepha obliqua. The sequence continues at coordinate 60,194,209 of NC_072893.1, read as the reverse complement.
ATAATTCTGTTCTGAGGTAGTTGACTATGACTGATCGTTCGATTTGCTATTACTTCATTATACATAGGTCCCTTTGTCATTAAAATTTATTTTCTACTTTTTAGTTCGATTAGCAATAAAAGCGTGTTTTTTAGTTTTTTTAAACTATTTTTTATTAACGTGCATATGCATCTGCGTGTGCTGCACAGTTCCATAAGCGCTTATGAAATATTTGCGGATAAAATCAACTTTTTCATCGCTTGCCAATGAGCGTTTTTTTGCTCTTTAGTTTTAAACACCTATAAAAAAGCGCTTAAAAAAACAAGGTTAGTGCCTATCCGTTTCGTAAATGCCCAGCCACAAAATAAATTTCTGACATATCACGAGCTGTATTTTAACTGTTGAAGTCAAAAAAATCGATAGTTCAAATTCCAAACGCCAGATTGACCACACTTTTTCAGTTAAATATTCATATGCATCGGTTCATGTGGCTACACCGGTCTTATTTTTACATACATGAACTTGCCGGTTCTTCGTGTGGTTACAAAATTTCTTAAGTGAACAAAAGGGCGAAAAACAAGTTATATAAGCTCGATTACGTGAAAGACTAGTAGTGAATCATAAGTTGAATGAGCGCGTCAACGTTCTGGCAAACAAAATAGTTTGCGATAGACATTGAATCTACCCTGCAGGAAAAACATCAAACAGTGAAAAAAAGAAACAAATCAAAATGTTTCTCATAAAAATCGTTTACTGTTCGAAAATGGCATAAAATTGCAATGCCCTTCATTTATAGCATTAAGAGGTATATACAATGCATTTTGGAGGAGAAGTTTGATCTAAGCGCTACTCAAGAATGTATGCGTCGTATATAAAAATGCAAGCCAGACCTCTAAAATTGTGAATGCTGTTTGTGGTGCCGATACTGTAACAGCTAATTCCATGCCATTTTGACTTCGTCGATTCTGTTCAGGCATTTTAGATGTTAAAAAAAATGTCGATAATGTCGATAAAATCACAGAAATAATCGAAGCTCACCGGCATATTAATAGTCGCAGCATCCCCCAGGAATTAAAAGTCGACCATAAACAGTTTTACACTATTTGCGCTTTTACACTAGTTCCGTGATCCCGCTTTAATGATAATATTTTCACAGCCTAGGTAGGTAAGTGAAATGGAAGTGCCGATTTGATACCATTATGAGACCTCCAACAGGCAGATATCTACAGCTAGCCATAGCTGTTGATATAGTAGAGAGTATTGATGGGGCGAACTGCCCCAGGCTGTCGAAGAAAGTAGCACCAAGTAACCTTAATCGTCTAGCTGCCAAACCCGGACATTTACATAAAAAGTGCTCAACAGTCTCCTTCTCTGAAAGGCTCTTACAGCTTCTGCAATGGCAGTTAAATGGTAACCTTAGACGAAATGAAGCTCCATCTTTTCAGCGCTTTCCTTCACTGCCTAAATGGGATCGGAAATTTTCAAATGTGAAACCGATATTTAAGAAATAAGGGTTATGAATATGGGAGATACGGGTTTTTCCTTTGATTTTAAATGTATAAATAAAAGTTGTTGACTTGTTTTTTGAAATGAGAACCCAGTAATATTCGCTAAAAAGGAATAATTGCACTCTTAATTATCCAGAATTTAGAATTAGTTTGGAGACGATGCGTTTTCCTACAGGGTGCAAACACTTATTTTTACAAAACTGCTTCAGCTTTGAAAATATGCATGACGATGACTAAGCATTTTACTGTAAAGCTTTTATATGAAAAATTATTCACGTGATTTTGTGAACTGTTGTTATAAACAACCGCACCAACTACTTACACACAGATATTTAAGCAAAAAGAAAAAACAAAAAACTAATCACTGTTGCCAATGTTTAAATCAGACATTGCGGTGAATTTCTATTGATGTGGCGTCATTAGACTATAACTTTATAATGTAAAATATCTAATAGCCAGAATGCCAACTAGGCTTTCCCACCCTTTTATATTATACATACATATATTATATCCCAGGTGCCATAAATTTTTCCATCTTTAAATTGTTTCCACTTTGGCAGCTACGCTTCTGCCATTACGCGACTGCAGTGACGTCGTTTGCTTGTGGGCGTTTATGAGCTTATGCTCTCCATTGTCGGTTGATGGTTAGCCCCGTTCGTTCGTTCGTTCGTTCGGTTATCACAAATTTATATTTACTCGTTCAGTGTTCGTATTCTCTCGCCAAAGCCCGTTGAGTTTTGTATGTGGCTATGTATGTCTCACCATTGGCTAGTTTTTAGGGGGCTTGTCTTTTGATGGCGTCACCACTATCAAACCTCTGGCACCGGTATCGTCCGCAGCGCTATCTTAAATATATACATACATATGTATGTACACTAATTTCCCCATATGACGAGATATAACCTTTACATACGTATATGAATAAACGATAAACTTAGTGTACATAATGAGTATGAAAGTATTTATGTGTGAATGTATCTATGTTTTATTCACGTTTCACTCTCTTTTGAACTAACATCACACGACCACTAGTCATTACAGACGCAAATTGCTAGGGGTAATGCAAGGGTTACAAATGTGTTTACCTGCCAAAAGGCGAAACATCTGACTTATATAGTATATATGTACATTATAATGGCAACAGAAGTGTCAAACATATTATATATATACGTATTATATAATATATCGTATATATGTATATGCGCGGATGTACATACGTACACCCAATAGGTAAATCTATCATCTCGCATTCATTATCTTTTAAATATGAAAAGCAGGTGTGTTTACATGACACTGAGCTAGGATATATATATGTATTGATTGCACCCTTTCATTAATAATTCTTTAACTTTTGCTGAGTTATACATACATACATATGTATATATTATATTTTTAGTTTCGCATATTTTAAAGTTCCGCATTATTTTTATGTTCTACGTTGGAATAAGTAATGCAATTTTTCAATTAGTAAATACTTTTGGTGTCGCAATGATCGAATTTGATTCTTTGCCCAAGTGGACTTCTCGCACTCGCGTGGGCAGCGGCTTATCCTAACGTAACCTAAATACTTTGCTTGTTGAGGTCATTTTTAGCCCTCTATATTTTTAGCCCTACTTACATACATACGCAAATAAATACGAAAGTGCAATACTTGGTTGGAAGATGATATCTTAATATTAATTCAAGACGCATACTCGATACTCAAAATGCGACTTTGTCTCAGACAGTGAAGAGTTAGAAAGCTTTTAAAGCTTTTTTTGCATTTAAAAAGGAGTGTATCGGAATGCAAGACCGAAGTGCGCTATAGAAAAAAAAGAAATGTGCGGGACTTTGTTTAGTAAAATGGGCTTGAATAATGTTCCATTAGACATATTCTACTCACATTGCTACAGTTTGGCAATATTGATATTTATTCTCACATTCTCACAATTTTTTTCGCACTAATTTTTTCGTAAAAAAAAATTCACTTCTTTTTATATCTTCATATTAGCATTTACGAATGGTTTGTAAAGTTTATTACGACATATCTAAATATATTTTTGGGGGAAAAATTAATTTTTTTCCAAATATTCCTATTAGTTGTTTACATACAAAACTCAATTACGTATTCGGTTCTTATACGTTAAGAAATAAATAAATAACATAAAGTGGCTACATAACATAACATTTTTCAAATGCCCACATTCGAACCTCCCAGGCATGAAACATCAAATAGAAAAAGTTTTTTTTTTAATGGTGGTCGTTCCTCGGTAGACATTGGCAAAACTCCGAATGTATTTCTGCCATGAAAATGCTCATAAAAAAAGCATCCGCCGTTCGGAGTCGGCTTAAGAATGTGCGCCCTCCGTTTGTGGGGAAAAGACTCAGCATATCTGTGTCAACAGGACAATCATCTGCAGAAAAAGGAGCACCGAAAAAAGAGCAAATATTAAATTCATTTTAGTCTTAGTACAGATTTTACCGAAACATTCATTTAAATATTTATTGCATAGCAGAGTTCAAGAGTGTTTTACGAGTGGTCGTGAGGATATAAATGATGATGAGCATGTTGACCTACTTTGACAAAGATATTAAGCAGACATTTCGTGGGATAAGTCTTTCAAAATAGTCTTCAAAACAAAACTACTCAGTATTTTTTCGCACCTTTTCCATTTTTCTTTTGGCGCGCTGCAATTTTATTCGCCAGTTACGGCCTTTCGTTTCCCTATAGCGATTTATTAAGAATATTTGTTGTTTTCCATTTCATTGTTAGTGTTCACTCAACAATAAAATATTGTGGTGGTGTTCAATCGACAGTTTGGGCACCCCTGCGCTAAATATAACATTCCTGTTATAGTTTATAAGCTAGGTGAGATATTTTGAAGGATGCCGCGTGCTAACCGACATCATTTTTTTTCTATTGGCTAATATTGAATTATGAAAAATTGTATTTTTATTGAGGGTACGTCTGAATTATTCACTCAATTCGACTATTAGAAATATATTTTTTGATTTCTATAACAGCTTTGGAAGTTTCTATAATAAGTAGTGGCAACTGGTTTTGCTTGGTATTGGTATGAAGAAAATCCGTAAAATAAAATGTATACAAAAAATTATTTATTTTCTTTGACAATTTTTAATTAAAATAAAGTTTATGAATTTTTATTTCATAAGGCAGAAAAGTGCCAAAATAAAACTTCAGCAATGTTGGCTTATTTTATTACCTACATATATTATAACCTGTTTGGGAATTGCTGCTGTTAACTTAACTAGATGCAGCTCATTTAGCATGGAAATTTTAAGCTAAATTTTAAATTTATACATTTTTTATTGCCAGCTTAGAAAAGTAATACGCTCAATAATACAATCAGGTTCCAACACATTGCCCCGTTTTTAATTCCCAAACGCAGATTTTATTTAAATTTGCTTGTTTTATAAAACAAACCTCTTCATACATTATGGGAGGTAGGGAGTTGAGCACAATTTGCTTCAAAGCTGAGAGAAAAACCAGGAACAAAAGTGCAGCAGAAACTAACAAATAGGCAGCTGATCTTTGCTTTTGAAAATGTTTTGAAAATATTTGCTGTACTATTTTATAATTCGTAAGCTAAACAATTGTGAGGATAACGGGTGATTAAGGAGACCCGGTGGTCTAGAAACTTCAAGAAATCGATTTTTTGTTTTTTCGATATGTCGAAAGTATAGTATCTGGAGAATATACTGCGGAAATTCCCAATATTACAGCTTCTACAGCCCATTAACTAGGTAGAGAACGGTCCGCGCGCTTCTGCACCAAACTTTAAACTCATTTATCTCGAAACGACTTTTTTCGGCCTGGTGTTGTCAAAAAAAAAAAAAAAACTATTCAACCGGATCGTCTGAAATTTTAATATGTTGTTCACAACATCAATGGCTATCGCCCGTACTTGCATCATATTATTATTTCAGTTATTTAGTATTTTTTTGATGGAAAAATTGAAAAAAAAAATCGATTTTGAGAGGGTCAAATTCAAAATCGCACCAGTTTGTCAATTTTTGTTCCTTTTTTATTCTAGTACGGGACATAGCTACAGTCATACTGATTTATAACCTTTTGGTTTTCGTGTTTCAGATGAATAGAAGAGCCAAAATGGACAACGCCGTCCACGTCCAATTTTCCCGGAGGGTCAACTTCAGCGCCACTTTTTATATAAAAAAAAATTGTTTTTTTTTCATTTTTGTATATAAAAGAAGTTAAATAAAAAGCCTACAAAATTTAAATATCGTTTTTAATTTTTTTTATTGTAAAAACAAATTCCTGAAAATACCCTAAATTTTCGAGCTGTAGACCCCCGGGACCCCTTAATAAATGCAAGCAAATACTTTTTAAAATTATTAAAATTAAAAAAAAAAATTCTTTTTTGTATGTTAAAGAAGTTAAATATAAATCCTAAACAACTTAAATATCGTTTTTAATTTTTTCTTATTGTAAAAAAATTCCTGAAAACACCCAAAATTTTTGAGCACCGGGACCCCTTAAAAAATACAAGCAAATACCGGCAAATTTGAAGTTTAAACTAACTATGGGATGAATAAAAGATTCATTTAAAGCCAATGCTTTTTGCTAACTAGTGTAGGCTAGTTTTTGCAGCGTTGGCTTAAAAAATGTGAATAAAAACTAGTGAAAACTTACGAGGGTCGTTTGAAAAGTCAGTGCAAAGTCAAGAACACGCACCAAAATTTAGCCAGATCGGTATATTTCTTTGTGTTTGTGTTCGTGCGAATCCTCGAATGATCTTCCTTTTCCAACACGACAACACAACAGTTCACGCTTCAGCAATTGCTGTCGCAAAATTTTTGGAAATAGGGTTAAAACTCGTTTCATCTTTTCCTTATTCTCTTGACTTCGCTCTCTTGCATCCCTTGGAAAACTATTTGTTCCCCAATTTGAAGAAATGGCTTGCGGGAAATAGATGTTATTCAAACGAGAAGGTGATTGCATTTGGTTATTTTTCAGTCTTGGGCAAAATTATATTGATCGGCAGGGATTTACTAACTAGAACAGCGTTGCACGAAGAGTATAGGCCTAAAAGGAGACTATGTCGAAATATAAAAAAAGTTTATCCCTAACAATTAAGTAGTTTTTATTTTTGCAAGGACTTTTCAAACGACCCTCGTAAAATTACTACTTTAAACTTTGACTTTTGCAAGCATGTGAATGAGGTACTTAAACTTTGCTGCTTTATTCGTAAAAACATGCGTTAGCGTTTGTTTTCATTTATATATTAACTAGCGGACCCTCTGCCTGCTTCGCTAGGCATATCAAAATTAAGAATGAATAATGAACACTCGATTTAAATTCACTCTATGTGTATTTATTCTTTTTTTAGAATATAAAATTAATGTTAATTTTAAACTTAAACTAACGCAAAGCCTTTTCGTAAACTACATTTTTTGTTTTGCCCTGAGTTGTGGTATAAATAAACAGAACTGATGGTTTTCTTACACGTGAACATGATACATATAATTGTCCGTGGGAGAAGCATGGATATTCTAAGTCAATTCCGCATAATTCTAGCGATTGTCCTTGTGCTTTGTTTATTGTGTTTGTTTTAATCTATCTTGCTCATTACGTTGTATACGTTCTTCAGGTGAATGGCCTGAACGTGATCTGGCCATACGTTCCCTTTGATTTTGGTTTTGAATTTCTCGCTCTTCTTGTGTTTGATTTTGCCTTTCATTTGATCTATTTTGCGTTCTACGCGACCGACGACCGATATCATTTATTCGCATTTGAATTTAATCAAAAAAACACGAAAAACTCACAATGTGCATTACAATCGCTACAACGAAACCATCGTTTTTTTATTTTCACTGATTATTAAAATTTTACGCATAATATATTTTATTTTTATACATTTTTTCCCAAAAGAAAAAAAAAAAAAAATGAAAAACGCACTTTAAAATTGTTGACCACTCATCATATATCATACAGCTGATTATTTTGACCTCAGTATATCCAGTAAACAAACTGTGGTGAAAGTCCTTTATAAGGACCAAGTTTATAGAGGTGAAGTTTTAGGTACAACACAATTTTCTGTACGCAAGGTTGCTCTTGGGCAAAAATAAAGTAATCTTTAGAAATCATAAAAAAAAAGTTGCAAATTTTATATTAATTTCTTAAAGAAAAACTAATACATGCATTTAGTTGAATAAGTAAACACCAAAAGAATACTAAAATGACTATTTAATGCGTTGTTTGATACAAATTTATATTATTGCTCAAAACCCTCTGCGCGCTGTCGTTGTCTTTTGGTTTCTGTATCGCATCGCGGTGAATTCACGTTTTTCAGAAAGTTGGCAACAGAAGAAAATTGAAGAAAGTACATATTTTGCTCATATTTGTTATTTTAGTTGTTAAATGAAAATGTGTTTCAGCAATTTTTTAATGTAGCAACTATTCTTTGGCTTTCTCTCTTTTAAACACACATACAAATATTATATAATTATTTATTTTGGTTTTTCCATTCGTCAAAGCAGAACATAAGGTTGCATTATTTAATTATTACCTAATACAAACTTGTTCTCTTTTAACAATGATAATATTACTATGTGAAATATGCATTTTTGTACTATATCCTGAGCATTTTTCTTCAGCGATATACCTTTATCTCGTAAACGTACGTTTGCCCATATAAAATTGACTACCTAAATGCATGAAAAAAGTGTTAGCATAACTTTTTCGAGTATATATACATACAGGAGGATTTATTTTTTACATTTTGCTCGTCGGCTTTGAACTTCGAAAAATACAGTCTTATGGTTATTAATGGAATCAAATATATTTAACGAATTTTTATTTTATCTAAATCATAAAACGTTCAAATGAAGCTCAAAATATTTTTCCAGTTTAAAAAAAAGCAATGTGCTTTGATGCCGTGTCACGCATGCATAAAAGGGAAACAAAAGAGAGGACAACTATTGCGATACGAATAATACAGTCCCATACGTCACTCGACATCGAAGCAATGTTATTCATGTCTGTGTATATTATATTCATTCGCGTGTATTCTCATTCCGTATACCTAATGTCCGTATAAGGGAAACACGCAAATATTGCATTTTTCACACTTACACAACGCACGCATACTTTTACCGATTTCTTTAAAACTTCACATAAACCATCTATGGACCAATACCAATGATCTGTGAAAGTTTGATTGAAATCGGTGAATGCGTTTAGGCGTGAATCGGCGACTAACGAACACAAAAAAACGTCTCCATTTTTATATATAAGATTTGGCTACTTTCATGAAATTTCGCTAAAGGGAATACCACCGCATGACCACAATTTTCGGCCTGCCAATTATTTAGCTCTATATATATGTAGAAGGTTACGCAAAATGAATCATCCAATTGTGTTTTGAATAAGTTTTTACTACTGCTCGATGTCTTTGCGAATGCCAATTCTGCAGCCTTTCCTACAGCAGAGACTTCTCCTTGAAAGATACAGCAGTGATCAGGCAGTTTGGACGGCTGCCTGATGCCTAGCTCTGTGCAATAGATCCCTGCACCTACTCCGTTCAACATTTTCGAGCCGTCAGTAAATATATTATATTAAGCGCATTAAAGCGAGTGCCAGTACTTAGTACTGTGCATATACATAGATAACCTAATTTTTTCTTCACTCGGTTGAATATATTAAAAACGAAATCGTTACAACAAATAAAAGTAACATTATTGCCGAGAACCATTTAGCGCGTGGAAGCTAATATATATAATTATTTAAATAATTCTTTAATTAGGAAATTCGTGGTACATTTGTTTATATTTCTACCATCTGGTTTTTGTATTTACAGCTGCTAATTTCAGCTAATAATAATTTTTTAACTGCAACTAACAGCTCTTTCCCGCTTTTTTGTGTTCTATTTACTCTCGGCTACTAGTTTTTTTTTGTGTTAACCGAAAAAAAAAATATTACAATTTTTTAAATTTTAATAAAATTTGTATAGAAGAAATTGTTCTTTAGTATACAACACTTGGAGGGCGTTTCGATAAAAAATGAGGGGTACTTGATATATTTATTTTCAGTGTCGGTTTTTTCTTCTAAGTAGATGAACCAGAAATAATTACAAATTGGGATGTACGACGCCCGTAACGAGATTGACAGGGATATAAAAGTAGGAGAAGTAGAAAAAGCATGTAAACACTAGCCAGCTTTTTTCTTTCTCCCAGCACCGCCCGTTTATGTAAAAAAAAACACAGGAAGGACATCCTTCGTTTGGTTTGAGTTGTTTGTTATGCCGGAAAAATTTAAAATGTGCAAGGGGCAAAACAATATGCCGACTTATTCCACAGTGCCAAAAAGTCCCTTAGCCGCCGTAGCCGAATGGGTTGATGCGTGACTACCATTCGCTCTTCAGCAGGCAGTAGACAACCTCCGAGAGTATTTCTCCCTTGAAAAAGCTCCTCATATTAAAAATATCTGCCGCTCGGAGGCAAAACTGAATGTTTCATCAAGACGCACGCACAAAGCTCGACCAAACACCCAAAAACGGTGTAAGTGTAAATTCTATTGTACATTATATACATGATGGAAAGAATAATGAGATGGCGCCTATCGTGGTACCGTTACTTTGCTCTCGGCAACTTTGATAATGAGTGACGTCGTATTAGCACAAGTCTGGCCAGATTACCATTTTCGATATTTGATTTGGCACTTTTTTTTGTTATTTTTTTAATTCTTTTTTCGTGACATTTTTCTAGCCTGTTCTAATTAAAATGTAATGTTTATAGTTTTGTAAAATATACATCTTTTAAAAACTAGTTCAATAATTCATTCAGCGATTGCCCGTGATTGCTGTTATTGTTGGTGCTCTTCTCCTTTCAGCAGTAAAATCTCTCTCTCGCTACTGCAGTGTTGCCTAGCTTTGGATATAAAAACGCACTAAAATGCCCATTTAAAGAAAATAGAATGCCAAATGTTTATAGATTTACTTAAAAAACTTTGTATGTGTGGCAAATTGCCTTTAAAATGTGTGTTTTTTTTTAATTTATGAGTTTTTTGTTACGAGAACGACTTGTTTGCTTTATTTCAGGTTAGGTAACAAGATAAGGTACTCTTTTTGTAAAATTATCTTTATGGTTTCTTCAGTATTTAATTTTCTGGTATTTTGTTGCTCATTTTCACTAATGAATACACCTCTTGATGCCCTATGCCTTACTAAGAACCAACAAAGTTTCATTAATCTTCTTCTTTTTTAACATTCTTTTGTTTAATAATACAGTTTTGTTTAACTTACAGTTTCGGTGGCTTTAAATTAAAAAAAAGAAACAAACACCAAACTTAAAAATTTTCGCATTTTGGGCATATAAAAGCCCTAAATTTATTGCGAAGAGCAAATGGTTGGCAACACTGTACAACTCAGCTAATGCGACGTCACGCACTCTCTGATAGGCGCAATTTTGCTCCTATCGTTCTTGCATTATATATGTATATACATATATGTATATGTATATATGTATTTATTTATCTTTAGTTGACCGAATTGATCCATAAAAGAGAAAGGACGTTGCTATGAAAGTAGGAAAATTACACCTCGTGTTGAAAGTAAAACGGATCTAAGGCCAAATAATTGTAAATATGTATGTAAAAAAAATGTTCGTTAAAACAAAAAAAAAATGTTGAAAATAATTGTTTTAAATGTTGTAAAATTTAATTGTTTTTAATTTTTTTGCGAGTTTTTGTTTGATTAAGCTATAAAAAAATTGCATAGTAATTTTTTCCACCACAATATTAAAAAGTTATATAGAATTGCGTTGTAGCCTCATTTTGCAATTCCTTAAATAAACAAATGGATATCGAAAATAAATTGTTCGTACAGGAGAAGTATTTTTATTGAAGTAAGTTAAGTAAATATTGAACTGCATTTAAATTCGTATTATTTAAAAATAGCTTCCTTTAAAATTTAGGGGCCCGAAAGTGACTTTAGAGCTTTATTCTAACGTACTTTTTTTCTTAGAATTCTATAACAAAAAAAAAAAACGGCAAAAAGCTAAATGAAGTGACATCATTCTCTTATGCAAAAACACTTCCCATACAAACTCGCACATCTTCATAGACGTTCATATGAAACCCACATAGGTAAATTTTTGTTGAGATATGTTTATAATATATAATAATTTAGGATGTTATTTGAGTTGTGATTATTGAAAGCACTCCGGCTATTTACACATCTACTTATAACATATTTTAACACACACAACACATATATATAAATGTATGCATATAATGTATTTAAAGAATTTACCTTGAGATTATTCTCCACTACAGGTTCAATGGAACAAACGGTATACACCAAATAGGCGCGTATCAACTCCCATGTTGTTTTGCTCTTGAATGCCGCGAGAGGATCATTGAAACTGACATCCAATGGATCACGTTGAGGATTAACTGGAACATCTGGTTGTTGTGGTGGAGCCTTGTGTGAACGTGGCCGTTTTACTTCAGGCTCAGCCTCTTGTCGTGCGGTAACTACAGAGCGATTTAAATTGTTGTTTGTGTATAGCGTATGCCGTGATGTATGAGCTGGCGAAAATATGATATTGCTGAGAAGTTGACGTTGCTGCTGCTGCTGGCGCCGATGTAATTGACACTTTGATGTTGCTGAGTATGTTAGATCGTCTTGATCACGATCAATGATGACATGATGCACGTCCTGCTGGTTTGTTGTCCCTGCTGATGCCGATGCCGATAACGGTGCTGCTGTTGTTGTCTTTCCCCTCACTCTCCAACCGGAGGTTGTGCTAGTATTGCTTTTATTACGACTATAAACTAAACTTGATGTGGCACGTTGAGCACAAATGGAACGCAAAAACGCCATTACATACACACACACACTGATATTAAGTTTAAAGTTGTACGATTTGATGGATGTGAATCAATTAACTGATTATTGCAAATTGGTTGAGCACTAAAATTCGTATTCCAGCTCCGGTTTCGATACACTTGTGCAAATATTGAATAATTTTGTTCAACAATTGTTCCTCACTTCCGTGGCTAGATAATTATTTAAGAACAATGTGTTTTGGAACAAGTGATTTAACTGTATCCAAGCACCCCGCAACAACCAGATATAAATAAAAATATGAAAACAGCAACAACAAATTGAGGCTCCAGCAGCACGACAGCTTTATTTCTGCTACACGCACGAATTAAGTTCTGCTCTAATTTAAAGCACTCGACAGGCGCATGCGCTTATACGCCCGCTCGCAAATTCGCGCGACACGTTTTAGCCTCAATAGACTCCGATTCGAAACACTTGCCTCTCGTTCGGACTTAACGCAATAAATAAGTACTCATATTTGCCGTGCGGAACTTGAATGTATGTATATGTATATGCTTGATTTTCTATGTTTTCTGCGGATTTCGTAAGTTTTAGAATAATAAATTTTTTCGGTTTTGATTTGGAATAGCAAATGTTTCGTACAAAAAAATCAAAAAACAAAAAACAAAAAAAAAAGGAACAATTATTGTCAATCAAGTCGAATCTGTACAAGGTGAAGTCACTAGAGCAACAACTATCAGAATCTAAACAAACAAGCAAAAGCAGTAAACCAGATCGCCTTGACTATCAAACTACCAAATCGCAAGGAAATCCAAAAACAAATCGGCTGCTTTAGTAACAACACCCTGTATGCTTCACCTTGTTATCATTAATTTAGTTTGCTCTTTTCGACCTACCTTTTCTATCCTAACTCATACCAGAGAGAATAAATTTTGACACTACTTTTTGGCTTATTTATTCACCGAAAATTATCCCAATTTAAGCACATACATACATACATACATACATATGCTCATAATATTATAATGAAGCATATTCGCACTTTAAGCGAAAAAAATGTGTGTACACATATGTGTGTATGTAAATCTACTCGCCCGTATGTACAATTTATATTCGTATACGAGTGTATGTATGTACATTTATAAATGTGAAGCAAGTACCCACCAAACAAAATTATCAGGTTCCCTGTACCCACATATTAATATCACCAAAGAGCTCTGCGCTGAAGAATTGCAGGTGCTAGCTTTTGAAAGATTTTAGAAAAAACAGTTAATACGAAAACAACAACAAGTAAATTTGTTCATTTGTGATGCACAAACGTACTCGAGCAATTTCACTCTGTACGTTTTATGAATCAAAAGTGTTGTGATAATAAAAACATCAACACTTTGCTTATGATCGATCTAAATATTATATATCAAACCGATTAAAATAAAGTTAGAGCCAGTCGGATTTTTGTGCGTTGAATTTCCTGGGGTGAGTTTTAGTAGAGAAAGGAAACGGGATTGCATTTTCTACGTTTACCCCTCTGAGCCAAACAAGGAGCAATGAAGGCTAGACAGACGGCGGCGTTAATCGGAATCACCGGCGCAGCTGATTCTGATTAAAATTGTAGTGTGAGAGATGGCTATTGCGAGTTAGTGAACAGCTAATTTACTTATTGGATAGTTTTGTCAGTAAAAGATGGATCGCACGCAACAAATACCGGTATTAGCTGTCCTGATACTGAGAAATAATTATTTATTAAAAAAAATCTTAAATTGCAATTTCTCAAACTGCTCCGAAATGTCAAAACAATGAATGCAGTTTCGAACATATTAGTGAAAACTAGCATAACATCTAGTCTTTATTGTTGTTATCTTTAGAAGTTTCATTATTTCCCATTCAGAATAGATATTAACTGCCAAATTCGAAAATTCCCCAAATCCACTTAAATTATGAGAATTAGGTCTAGTTGTCAATCCGCTTTAGTTGCACTTATTTCTAGAGATAATTCTGAATTAAGTCTTTAAACCTGTGTGTCTAGGCTACAAAGGTGATGGCACTACACCAACAACAACGTTTTGTACATTGGAACGTCACAAAAGATGAAAATAGAAAAGCAAAAGAAAAGGAGGAACTGCGTTGAACAGCCGTCATTCATTTGAAGCTAAAGTCATACGAGGATAGAGCGAATGGAACGGCTTTTCGTTATTTCATTTTGTGTTGGCATTCGAATGTACACGACGAAAGAAAAAAACAAATCAGCCTGTTTACCGCCATCACCTTTAATAGATGCGCCTTGGAGCCAAATAAGCAAATACGACATGTGTGGAAAATTCTTTTCTTTTGCCAACTTGTTTCAATAAAAATTATTTCAAAATAATATAATAAAGTGATTTATATGCAATTAATATATAAATAAAAAGTTTAGATTTTCGCCATATATAGAAATATTCGGCAGAAAAGTGGTAAATAGTTATTAGACGGTCAAAACTATTACTGGCACGATTTGAGGTTAAATAACACTTTATTAAAAACAATTATCTCTGCCGTTGGCTCAGTTGTGGTTTAGAGTGCATTCGTGTGCCACGAAAGGTTTACTTTACATCACGAACGGACTCAAAAATGTATACCGATTTATGGGAGGATTTTCTTATTGCACGTTTAGAAGAATTTACGTTTTAAGAGGATTATACATTCAAAGGACTTCTGTAATTCATGCCAAAAATATAAATTTTGGATTGGCTTGTGAGAGATCCGGACTTAAATCCGATAGAAAATGTTTAGGGAATCCTCTCTAGCGGGAGCTGAAAATTGCTATTCCGCAAAACCTGGCTCAACTTATCAATGGTTGGTCAAATGGTTGACGTCCCACTCTGGCACTCCCCATGTAGCTCAAAAGCGCCGTTTTGATATCAATGGACAACTACGTTAAAAATATTAGTAAACCAATCTCCAACTAAAATTTTTGAAGTCAAGCGGATGAATAGAAGGAAAGGTAAACATTTAAACTAAAATCAAAACAATTTCATCTCCTTGAATTCCCCAGTTTTTTGTGCACCTAAGTTAATTTCGCACCCCAATTAAATTTTTAGCATTTTTTTGTTATACTTAAATCCATAACAAAGTAAAAAATAATGAGCTTAATTATTTTTCATTAACTATTGCTTTCATATTTACTATTTGGAGATTTTATGTTGGGAGAGAATAGCTAATATCAGGTGGCGCAAAATTAATCACTCTATCGGAATTTCATAGTTTTTGAAATTGACGTCGTACGTCAAACATATTTGACACTTGTGAACTCAACAGCTGCAGCATACTAACAGACAAGCAATAGAGCGTGTAAAGGTCAAAATGAAGATTTCCATCAGTTAAATTTTTTTTTATTTATTAATGAAAAGTTGAGGTACGTCTAACTAGTTTTCGCCCACTATATATCTTAACTTGGCTCATTTAGTACATTATTAGCGGATACCATTGTAAGTTAGTTACTATTTCAATGCTTTAATATCTAAATGGAGGAACTAAAAAAATATTACTACAACATTGCAGGTACATATTTATGTACATATTATATTATATATACAAATAGCATTCCTAATAGTTATCGATAATTAGCACCTGGTGATGAAAGCACTCAGATAAGTGGGTCGTCTGAATGGAATTCACACTATGGATAATATGTGTGCAGATGCAAGAAGAGAATGCCTTGGCTTATTGGGTAGCTTCATATGTACATATGTATTGTGTGTACCTCCAGAGTGCGTTTGTGCAGATTCCTTATATGCGTGCACTCATAGAGGGTGAGCTGAAGACGTTTTGTAGGTAATCACATTTCTTATTATGTAGATATTGTAAAAACTCATCATCAGTATTCTAATTATTATATCTATTCTAAACAAATTTTAAATAATTGACAAATGTATTTAGTGTTCTGTGAAAGGCTTCAGATTGAAGCATTTTTCCGTGAACAATTAAGAAACGGTATTTACAAATTCGTACTTTTCCATTAATACCGACAAACCTGTACCGACAAACTCCTTTTCACACAACGCTAATTACTATAATAGACGATTTCTAATCAAGTTTAAATAAAATTTAATTCATGTGATCTGTCACATTTTTTCAAACGTAAATTTATTGCACTTAGTGCGAAGTATTAATATAAATGTATACACAATTGTGCACACTTTTCAACGCGTGTAAGCATGTACGTACATACATACATACATTCAAGGTGAAGTCCAAAATAAGCAAGACTGGAGTCATTAAAATGTTTTCGATGGCGCCATCTTTTAATGAGTCATTGCGTTGGAAGTTACATCCCTAGCTGGCTTCCAGTGAAAGCTTGGTGGCACTCGGTTCAATGGAAGCGAAGTTATTGCGTCTAAAGTGCCAGTATGTTTGTGTCATCAGTATTGTTTTTATTTTGATTTAAAATCTGTAAAACTTTTACCGAATTGATGAAAAAAGTTTATGGCCATAATTGTCTATCTCGTGCCAGAGTTCTGGAGTGGTTTACACGTTTCAGGGATGGTTGACAATGAACATACGGGCCGCGCAAAATCAGTAATCACCGAAAACTCCATTGAAATTGTTCATAAATTTATCAAAAATAAAACGGAGTTGAAAAAAAAAAATATCGGAGTTGAATATCTCCAAAACATCGATTTGTCGCAATTTAACTGCTCATTTAGGCTTACGAAAGGTTTGTGAACGCTTCATTCCGTACAAGTTAACTGAGGACCAAAAATTGCTCAGAATTCAACATTCGAAAGACCTCATTGTAGCTGGTGATGAAACGTGGTATTTCCAATATGAACCTGAAACTAAGCATTAAAGTGCCGAATGGAAGGGACCAGACGAGCCACCACCCAAAAAATCGTGTTTGGAGAAGTCAAAAATCAAGACGATGCTCATTTGTTTATACGATTCCAAGAGAATTATCCATAGGGAGTTCGTGCCAACGGGCAAAACCGTCAATGCAATTTTCTATCTGGCGTTTTATCGCGAAGGAAGAAGCTGGCGCTTATTGCATGATTATGCACCATCTCACCGATACACTCTTGTGACTGATTTTTTGACTAGATGCATTTGGCCATGAACGGAAAACGTTTTGCGTCCGTAGAGGCCATCCAAAAGGCTTGTACCAACATCCTGAAGACATTCCAGATTCCGGTCAATGACCTGAAACACTCTTTCGAAAAGCTTTTAAATCGCGCAAAACAGTGTATCGAGCCAGAAACTCGAAGTTACTAGAACAAAGCTCATGTCCTTTCTAATTTAGCTCAGTTTTGTTTATCTGTTTATTTTCGACTTCACCTTGTATGTATGCACGTAGGTGTTTCCGAGACAAAGTAGAAAGAGTATATAAATATAATATTACGCTTCGTAATTAATAAGTACTGGAAAAAGTTGTGTGCTGTTTCTTTTTGTTGTTAGACCTAATGTTCATCATTTTTCGTGATCACATTTAAAAAAATTCAGTAACTATATTTAAAGCTAAACCCTTTATTATTGAAACTTCTTATATTTCGCTCAAATTCAGCCAATAGTGACTTCCGTTTTTTTATCAAAAACTAAAATATTTTAAAATCTTTCACTACTTCCGCGTCAAAATTTGGCGCACTCAGCATATCTTATTCGTCAAAGGATGGCGGCGCACATTGTTTCGACTTCAACGAGGTAGGTGGATGATAGTCATAGTGACAGTTGATAGAAACAAATCTGGTTAGCTTAGAGTGGGAAAGGTGGGAAAGGTTTAGATGTGTGTTCTTTAACAGACCGTCTTTAACATCTGCGCTGAGCAAATTTGACAGATTAGCTGATGGGCTGAGGCCAGATGTGTTTATAAAAACACTGAGATTGTGTTGGCGATATACGACACAAATCAACCAATGACACTGCGTTGCTGTCTGAACAACGACTGATTGAACGAGTGTGTGAAATACATATTACATATATGTCAGAACGGTTTGAAACTGGTTCCTAAATCTATTTTAACTATTAGAGAAAAGGCAAAATCATTTTGGATTGATTTTGACTTTTTCCACTTAATTTCATAGAGTCGAAACACTCTGCGGCATAGTCGACTGATGCGATAAATCTATTTTGAGCAATTTTAAGTAATAAATTTCAAGACTTCCAAGTTATATTTTATACTACCAAAGGTATAAAGTACAAAAATAGTGGAATTTCATTTACTTTAAATTATTTAGTCGATACAGTCGTCTTTATCCACCGATCGGAATTAATATTAATATTTACTATAATTTTAATATATTAAAACAAATTTAATAAACAAACGACTAAGAGCAATGAACTCAACGGCTCGGAAATTATAAACAAACAAGCAGAAAACAATGCATACAGCGTCATGTTGAAACAATTCATAACAGATTTCAGGTGTCAGTGTGCCAACGAAGTGGAAAAGTTGACATTTTTTTAATTTTTTTGCATTTCAAACAGCTTGCATATTTCATATTACTGTATTCGAAATAATTATACTACAGTACTGATGAGGCGGTGGGATTTGTCAAACAGGAAGTAAAAAAGTTTCTAACCGAAATGCAGATTTATGTATGTAAGAGGGGGAGCAGTTTTGTTCCAAAGTTGTTTATCTTTAACCTCCTTGTGCAAAATTACGGTTTACACACCAAAATCCAAGTCGATATATCTTAAACTACGGATACAGTAGAAGTTAAACTTATACTATGGATACATATAAGTTCCTCTAGATTGGCAAAATCGTTCACTGTACACCCTAGGGATATTGTCAAAACTATTTTTTTATAGGTTTATGCTCTTGTCAATTACTTACGTGGCGTTTGAGCGCAATCTGCCACTAAGTGTGTACGCCATAAATTTGTAAACAAGTCATTATTAAGTGTATTCTGCGAATTTTGCAGTGCCGAATTTAGTTGAGCAAAAACTGTATCTGTGCTCTGACAATGTCGAAAATAGAAGCATGTGAGGAATTTTAATGAAAGGTATAATTTTTAGCCATGGTTTCTACTCGAGTCCATATATTTATGTACATATGCTAAAATACCCCAAAAAGTTTATAAAACCTGTAAAGAATGGCACCACTTTTTTTAAGTTACTCATACTCGTATTTCCAATTTTGGGCAGTTTTACTTCAATTACTTGGAAAATAACCATTATTTTGAATATAAACGTAGTCACTGATCGAAGTCGGTCATTTTGAAAAGTAAAGAATTTTTCATAAATAAAAATTACTAACAGTGGCACAAACTAAGAGTAGCACAAACAATTTTAAGCGGTTTAAATCGGGTAGAGAATAGTTTAGTGACAATGAAATACCAGATCGTCCATAGTTATACCCAGAAAACATTGAAAAAGTGTGTGATTTAATTTAAATTAGCATTAAGACGACTTTGAAAATCATTGAAATGGAATTCGGAATTCCTCAGATAACTGCTTATCGATAAATCGATATAATTCAAAACGAAATCCATTATTTTCTCGGTAGATGAAATAGTGTAATGATCTATACCAAGTAAAGTATCAGTCAAACAATTTAAAGTTTATGCTCGTTGTCAAGGTGACATTGCACACTAAAAAAATACGTTTTCTGTTTGCCGTTTGTTCTATTCAATTGTGAGTTACAGGGTGTTAACAATAGAAGTCAACAAAGTGAAAATTCTGAACATTTTACAGTTTTTCTTTGATAAAGGCGAAAATGGTTGTCAGACCGCTGGAACTGTGAATGGTAACGCATATATTAAGATAATATAAAATAATAATAATAATAATAACAGATAAGCAACTTTCTCTTTCGCTTGGCACACTGCTACAATTCTTAAAACAATCTGCGAAGTTGCAGGGCGTAAATGAAATCTCACCTCATCAGTCTCTACCTGCCCATTATCTATCCATTACAGTCGTTAAGCATCCTGTTTTTTGATTAATAAATAAATATAAAATAAAATAAAAAATACTCTCTCTGGGTTTCGAGTGGCCAATATTGCCTGAATAGTTGAAAAATTTCCGACCACAACTTTATTCCAACGCATTCCAACCTGATTTGGTATCCTGCGACTATTCTTTGTTGCCGAAACTGAATTGGCGATAAAATCCATTCAAGCCGCTGGGTTTCATATAGCTCTTTGAAAACCTCGGATTAACTTGATCATTAAGAAATATTTTTCACAAAGGGGTGGTTTTTATTTGTAAAAAGCTCGAGTAATTTTTTTGGCGCAGCTAAATTGTTAAATCTTAACTAAATAGATAACCGTTATATAGTGTTCAAACGACCGTTTCGTGGAAAAAATTTGTAATACCCTACTCCATTAATGTACAGAGGCTTAGCAATTATGCAGGTGTGGACAGAACATAACCTAACATTGCACACATATTTAGAAAAAGTCCATTTACTTATGTAATATACATTAATTTATTAGCGCTCGATTATTTGAAGTACATTCAATATTTTCTAAAAAGCATTATAACATTTCCATTAAATCAATTGATCTTCTTTTTATTTTGCTCTAAATAATATGGTGTTCGATTTTAATCTCCAGCAATTAATTTTAATGGAATGTGACTATTATTGCATATTAAAATTAAATAAATAAACTCGTTTACACTCTCATATACAAATGGAAATGTAAAAGGGATGTTTTGTGCCATATGGCATCCATTGTGCCTTTATGATACTGTCATAAAACCATAGAGTCGTCTGTACATTGAAAGTGTCAACAGAGAATTATTGCGTATTCTATAGGAGCATCATAACTATCATAGCAGAATATAAGTCGACTATTTCTAAATTATTGCCTGTTTATCTTCTTCTTTTTCTTCTTCTTCTTCTTTCATAGCGTTACAACGCAGGGTGAGTCAAAGCTTGCTTCAATCGGAAATGGGGGGGGCAGCCCTAAGTCCACGTGCCTTTTAGCAAGTTTGCAGCAGGAATTTTTATCTGGGCAGGGCGAAAGCATTTGCTCACCAAGTCTAATAGACAGTGGATGAGGTTTTCATTTGAAGAGGAGAGGCTATAGATGTCGCATCACTTTCCCATGTCTGGTTGTTGGAACTTGTTAATCTCTGAAACGGATTAAACGAAGTTGATGGCACTCTCAATGATAGCTAAAGGATGTTCTGAGTAGGTTATGGGCTACTTTTTTTAGAACTGTCTATATGGTGCTGACATTGATATATTTATAAAAGTGATATTTTTAATCTTGTGATGCAATAATTTGTAAAAGGTAATTTCACTTCAAAATTTTTGGCATAAACCGGGTCAGTTGACAAACACGCCACGTTACCACTTTAACGATATTTCTCGTAAATATTTGTATATTCCATAACTGATCACTTCATTTTTAAAATATATTCAATACCAGCAGTAGGTAAATCAGACAAAAAAGCAACGAGAACGTAGGGGGGCAGTATTTTGTGTTTTCTGGACTTTTTTACATATACATAAAGCTGCGCCTTGATGTTGTTTTAAATAAAACATGTAAACATTAAGATTCTTTTAGGTTTCACTATTTTTATTCCAAATACGACTCTTCACAATTATATGAGAAAAATTACATTATGCGGATGCCTACCACGAACACGCCTATAGGCTGTCATACTAGAATTAAAATTTTCAAGGACTCGCTCACACTTTACGAATGTTTACGCCCTCTCCGCTGCACACTCCCTCCGGCCTTCATGACCAAAGCTGAGAGTCATCTGCTGTATTTACTTCACCGTAAACAAGCCTTTCTGCCGTAAATACAGTATAGCAGGAATTTTGAAGTATTTTATAGCACTCAGAGAAGCAGCAACTACTTCTTTTTTTAATTTTTTTGTCATAAAATTTATTTTCTTTTTATTTAATTATTATTTTTAATTTCTCCAACGTGAGAAAGGTGGATGGTTTTAAATAAATTGGTACTACAAAAAATATGAAATATGATTTCTATCAGATAACTAATATGGCGGCTAAGAAGAAGAAGTGAAACGACCTTTCAAAAATTATTGCATCATGGGTAGCTTTGGGTCGCATTTATATTGTGAAATCAAAAACTCTCCTACGCTATTTTTATTTTTATGAGAAGCACAGCGAACTTTAAATGCAACAAGTAATTTAACAACAAAAATTGTAAACGATAACACCGCTCGCCGGGTAAGTCTAGGGGTAGTATTTTTATACTATAGGGTTTTTCAGTAAGAGCGCTTCAACTTTTGAACTTTTTTGAATAAAACACAAACGGTTTGACTTTTTTAACTAATTTTTTTTTTATTATCGAGTTTGAACATATACATTTAAGTATGAAATTCGATTTCTTTTGCATGTCCACCGCGTGCACGTTTTACGAAGTCCAATCGTTTAACCCAATTTTCGACCACTCTTTTGCATAAATCGGCCAAAATTCCAGCAATTTCGCGTTCAATATTGGCTCTGAGCTCACAAATCGTCGCCGGTTTGTTACTTCACATAACCCCAAAACGGGACGGCTTGTTAAATGGACCGTAAAATGGCCGTAATGCTCTTAAAGTAGCAGCAAGAGAACGATTATTTTCATAAAAAATTTGCACGATTTGCATCGTTGCTCAAGTATGTAGCGTTCCATGATGAAATGTATACTAATGAAGTTTACAAATGACAAGCGAAAAATAAAAAATATTGCGTCGTTCGCCCTCCCTATCGGAAAAAAGTTGAAGCGCACCTATTGAACAACCCTATATAAGTATATTTCTAATAAACCTCAATATATAGGCATACGTACATATACAAGTATTTGTTTAGTTTTACTTGGTATTTACTTTTTCTTCCACTCATCAAAATGTTGTTGATTTTCTTAACAAAACGATTTGGTAACCACCTTACCCTTTACTATGAGTTCTAACTGACAGGCATGCACCTGTTTTAAAACAAATTAAATCTCATTAGCAGATTGGATATCACTATCATCTGCTGTCACTTTCAATAAAATTGAAGTTTGAAGTTGCTGAAAAATCTTCTTAATTAAAAAAAAAAAATTCTTGACGGCGTTGCTCATTTTCTAAGCTATAAAAATCATACTTGCACTTTATTGAGCCAGAATTTATTAATCTATAAAGCTGCAATCAAAAACTGTTTACAAAATTCTAATTAAAAACGTTCAATTGTATAAAATTTTAAAACTGGATTTATATTGCTTTTTATACAAAAATAGTAAGCATTCAACAAAAACAAAAGAAAAATAGTCCAGATTGGGCAAAATATAGCACATCACCCTTTTGTCGCGAGGTTTATTTCGTAAAATCGTATCTATTCAGGGTCCAAAGTTTTGTGCCAATCCGAAACAGCTGGCTTAGTGTACTCAGTTTTGTTGTTTGCAAGGTCGGACACCTCACAGAAAGAGGCATTGCAGTTGTTATACTTTGATATCGACTTTAGAACATTTTTTTACATTGTATTATAATGGGTATTGCTTTCTGTAAGAGTCAGTTGTTTGGGCGAACGTGCTGTTTTCTGAGACTTCGAGTTTTTCTACTCAGAAACGGTAGGTGTGCATAGAAATATAGTTTTTGCAATCTACACTAATATCTACGGATTAATAATAACCATGCCGTAAATAATCCATAAAGAAAATGTGCTTAAATAAACTTATGAGGATATCCTTAATCTCAATACTATGTTTAATATTATTTAATATGGAGTGAGACAATGTCACATCAGTACTCCAACTAATATTTTATCCCTATATCCTTAGGAGTGATAGAAAAAAGTTGGTTGCTTTCGTGTTGCAAGTTCAAAGCAGAGGCTTCCCATATAGACTGTGCTTCCAGAGTTAGTTCGTCGTCTAGTTCCGTCTTCAAAACGGTTAAGTGAGAGATTTATTTTGACACCGAAAGATTCATGGTGCTTATACTTAGAATTAAAAATTTCAAATCATGAAATATTGCAAATGTGAGTTTCAAATCATTCCACCTTTATAAAAAGGTGTCCCCTTGTGCCTAGAAAAACAAAAAGTAGTCTTGCTTATGGGTTTGGTGATTCAAAAGAAAAGTAGAAAATTGTTGCTTCTGATCTTTGTAGAATACTTCACTCTTAGGTCTATTAAGCATCTCAAATTGTGATTTTTGCTGTCAACCATAAAAGAACATCTTTTCTCCATTACGTACATATAGCTCCACGCCATATACGGCCAGAGAGACCATGGTGGTACTGCGTATTTCTTCTCTCACAAGCTGCTAAACCATTTCGGTGACATATCCTGGTCACCTGGGCTGCCCGATCTTAACCCTAATAATATCCTTGTGAGGGTACCTCAAAAGTAAAGTCTATAAATCAAATACAGCGACCATCTCAGTACTAAAATAAATTATTGTTTGCGAGCTGAATGGCATCCCGACATCACTTTGCCAGCGAGTCGTACGGAGTACGTAGATCAGATTCCAAGAGTGTATCCGACGTAACGACCAACATTTCGAGGAAACAATTTTTATAGAATAAAATTCACACTTGTCTTCTTTGTAATAATTATTGAAGTAAACTTTTAGCGCCCGCCGTACCCGAATCGGTTGGTGGGTGATTACCATTCGGAATTCAGAGAGAAAGGTGCTTCTAATAGCGATCGCCCCTCGGCAGGCAATGGCAAACCGCCGAGTGTATTTCTGTCATGAAAAAGCTCCTCATAAAAAATATTTGCCGTTCGGAGTCGGCTTAAAACGGTAGGTCCCTCCATTTGTGGAACAACACCAAGACACATCCCACAAATAGGAGGAGAAGCTCGGCCAAACAACCAAAAAAGGGTGTACGCGCCAATTATATATATATAAACTTTTATCATTAGTAATTCCTTCTTAATTTAGCTTTTAATTCATTATTCTGCTACCGGACACTCTATAATTATAATTTCATTACATTACAAACATTTTCGTGCCATAACTCGGCTACTACGTAGGCAAGTCGTTTTTATTTGATAAGTAACTACTAGTGGAAACATAAATATGAGTTAAATTATAGTTATTTAGATGTCCCCCATGACAATTTTGTGGCCGTAGAAAATTAGTTAGGTGCAGCCAAAAAGTAGTTATCAAAAAATCAACAGTTTAAGGTTTCCGCTAATTGATTTTAAATCAATTTTTAGGTAGTCATTCTTAAGTTAGCTTCATTTTCTGCCGGGTAGTTATGTACATATCACACACACACTTATGTTCAAAATAATAGGAGCGCGACGAATTAGCAAGTTTCAACAATATTTTTTTAGTATTTCTTTATGTTTTTATTGTAGTATAGTACATTGTACAACAGAAACTATTTTACTCACAGCTCTAAATCTTGTACGAAATTCACAAAAATTTAACAAATTTCAAAAAAATACCTCAAAACTGTCAAATTATTATTTAGAACCTTTTGAAAAATTCTGGGTATGCAGTTTTATAGCCCATTCAGTACTAGCTTAACAAAAAGCAAATCTCAAGTGGCTAAAATTATTGTTGATTTTTGAAAATTTTATTACGCTGAGGTGTTGAGTACTTTCTTCTATATAAAAGACTACCTTCTGAAAATGTTTTATTTGGAAAAAAAACTCTGAACATCGTATCTTCAAAAATTAACACTATTTTTGAGCGAATTCAAACTTACACTTTATTATACTAAAATTTAATGAGCTACAAAACTGCATACCTATAAGTATTCCAAAGACTCATTATTATTATTATTATGAGTGGATTTTGAACTGCGACCTGAAAGAACTGTTGTGCCCCTCATAGATTCAGAATATTTCTCTGAGCCCAACTTCCTCAATAAACTTAGTATTTGCCCTATTTAATTGAGCTTTATGTTTCTACCATTGTTTACTCAGGTGATTTTCCCGCTTATGCATCACAATGCTGGGCTCGATCTCATCATATGTTTGGCGGTTTTATCTTTTGATTAAAAGATTGAAAATTTTGACGACAACTTTTTAAAATTTGTTAAATTTTTGTAAATTTTGTACAAACTTTGGAGCTTTATTGTAGAATCCGCTATACTTTTATACCTACGAACAAATTAAATATAAAAAGAGAGTTAGTAATTCGTTGTGCTTTTATTATTTTTAACACATTTACCATATAAATTAAATATTTTATTATGTTAAAAAAAGTAAAAATCAATTATAAATTTCTCCTTAAAAACAGTCTCAACCACAGTAAGTTTTGAAATAATGTACTCGTTACCACTCTGACATTTTTTTACTGACAACACTAGTTGTGAATCAGTACATTTCTCTCACTAGATACATATGTATGTATGTAGTTGGGGGGGTTTCTTCACAGGCTATTTAATACATATGCTCGCAAAAGTATACACATGTGTATATACATATATGTATGTATGTATGTACTTATATAAATGCATGTAGTGTCTTCCACAAATCATTTACTCAGCCTCGTATTCCCGCTGGTGCTGGAGGCGAATAGAGCAGAAACAAATTCATGTATACAAACGCAGTCAATGGATAATTTCAGCATATCTCTTGACTCGATTCGGCTCAGCGACTGAGCAACTTAACGTAACACAAACAACGTGCTACCCACGCCACTTGCTCTAAGTTATATAACTTTTTTGCAGGTCCTTTCAATTTCGCTCTCCCATTTTGTTCTTCTATATATAGAAATTGCCACAAAACCGCTTCATTTGAATATTCTTCGTTACTTTTATAAATCATTAATTAAATAACCGATAAAAAACCAAAAACATGCCAAAAATCTGCCAAATACAAACGTTTCGCTAAGTCAGCACATTTTCGATTACAAATCCCGACGATTGCGTTTTTTGGTAATTTTGAAAAAAATCAATACATTTTGCTTTCTTCACTTATTATACACTGAGATGTTGCGGGGTACTGAAAATTTAAATAAAATTTTGTTTTAATTAATTGTAAAAACTGCAGCTTTTCACAAATTAACTTGAAATCTGTGTTTGCTAAAAAAATTTGCGATTGAGAGAATTCGTATGTGGATATACACTGCTATGTATGCGGAGAGTTCTCAGGGTAGGTTCATAGCAGGAATATATGAAAGGCAACGACGAATACCTTTTATTAAGTTTTGGCCTACCGACCAGCAAATCACTAGTCACGAGCTGAACGGCGCACGACTGACTAACTAAGGCCAAGATCTGACGAACTGAATCGAACCCAATTTGCAAACGGTGGTGACGATGATGACGGTGACAGCGGCAGCGGCAGCTACTGCGGCGACGATAAAGTCGATATGACTGCAAATTACACTCAGTGAGCATACGTATA
The DNA here is from genome assembly GCF_027943255.1 of Anastrepha obliqua. Lineage (NCBI taxonomy): Eukaryota > Metazoa > Arthropoda > Insecta > Diptera > Tephritidae > Anastrepha > Anastrepha obliqua. The sequence goes on along the minus strand of NC_072893.1, from coordinate 60,166,696 downwards.
ATGCATACCATCTACATAAGACTTGAATACCGGTTCTTGCGTTCACACTATAAGCTGCTCGCATGCGATGCTCGGCAGGAGGCGGCTGGTCGGTCGGGCGGTGAGAAATGAGACACACTGGCGAGGCATTGATGGTGATGAATTATATACATATACTTGTCCGTACACACGTGAAAATTATATGGGCATACATATCTATGTATGTACGCACATACCCTGCTGGGAAATCTTGAACTAGTGAAACCTTCTGCTTATCCTATGTAAGTAGCGAAATTTGATGAATCGTAAAAGCGGAAAGGAAAAACCCAATTAGCGTAGAATTACAAATTAATTAAAATACCAGATTGTGCAGACTGAACGAAAAATATGACTGCAACCAGATGGTCAAGAGACATACTAAGTTAATTGGGGTTAATGTAAGCCAGGAAGATGACAGAAAGAAAAAGTTGGTTGTAAAGGTAAAGATGTTAACTAAGCTCTACAGTAATGTCAACTTAATATTTGATTCACTGAAAGATGTGCATATTTTCCGCTGTGGGCTCGAAAGTAAAGCACAGTTTCCGATATAAGTCGAGATGTAGAGGATGTGGTTGTTCAAAAGATACAAGATAAATTATCAAGTATTAAAGATTACGTAATCTAATATTACAGATTTGCTTCCCATTAATAAAATGAGTCAAGTTTAATGCAGATTCGAAATTATCACTGATACCTCCTATCTTTCTATGTTTAGCATAGAAAAGAGAAGGGGCGCAACAATTAGTTATGGTACTGAATTCGCTATAAACGCAGAAATTCAGTATTATTGGATTTCCCTACAGGGTATTACACAAGCATATACACACCCATACATAAATGCATGTACGAGGTAACAAATTATACTTACGTATAAGGAAGGTCATGTGGGTTGGTCGAGAGAAAAGAACAAGAGGCAGAGAAATGACAACGCGCATGTCAACGACTACATCTCCATTGGAAATGGTAACAATTCTTATAGTTTGTGAGAGGTGAAAAATGAAAGTACAAAAGTGTGCACCTCATTGAGTTTTTCGCCGTTTTAGGCCTTATGCACACGATGATTTTTCCATGTTTTATGCGAATTGGATATCACAGGTCCTCATGGATTTGAATGGAGTTTCTGAATGAAAAGTTTTAGTTTGTTGAATGTTTGAAAGTTTAGTTTGTTGTTTTTTCATATATTTATTTTAAATTGAAAAAAAAAATTTTGTGCACTGCACAATAAATTTCTTCAGGTCGCAGTGCACAAACAGCCAATCAAATTGAATTAGGAAATTTTTTACTGAATATCGAATTAATGCAATAATAATGATTAGTAATAAAAAAAAAAATGCAAAATAATAAAAAAATAAGTTCAAAACTGTGATTTTTCTTTATGCTTTTATGGACTTTATTATATTATCGATATGAAACAGACAAAAGCAAACTTTTAAAGCTAATAATGGATAATTTGCATTTTATGCAATAAAAAAGAAAACTATAAAACGCGTTTTCTTATTGTCTACCTGTGCTATTAAACGGCTTTTATTTAACCAAAGATATGCCAAGAGATAGAGGGGCATTATTTTTTCTAAATTATCTTGAACAAAAGCAAAGTGTTTTTTGCCACAGAAAAATTAGTATAAAGCTTTCGAGATTCCAAATATTTCATTATACACATTTTTGGACGTCTAAGTTTCTCTTGAAAATGTAGTATGAATTATGAAACCCTGTCAATCTAAAACAATACACTGTTAGGCTTGAATACGGATCAGTTTTTCTGACTCGTCTCGCTTTTAGTTTTGAAATAAAATGGGAGTCTCTTTTATTTAAAACTAGTCGCGTTTGGTTATGTCAAATCCAGAGGGCTTTGATGAAATGATTAACGGTATGTCATATGGTGAAATTGCATACAGTTGGTGTAAATACGAACTCAACAAACAGCGAGTACATTTTATTATGTTTATTATGATACCCACTTTGAAAATACTAAAATGGGAAGGCAAATTCTGAGTTTTTACCGGTATATACCTATGAAGTGAGACTTTCAACTATTAGTCCATAGATGTAGCTAGGAGTATTTTTAAACCTTCCCAAATGTCTTGTTTTTTTCGTCTGTCATCTGTCAACAATATTCAGTTCATTGTTTGTTACGTTTCATACAACAATGCATTTTTGTCGCTCTTAAAAATGTCGAATTTCGTGGCTTCAAACTACGATTTGCCAACATCGTGAAAAAACTTGCGAAATGCTGCTCTCCCGGTTTAAAAGGAAGTCTTTTTTTTGCAACGAGTGATGAAAAATTGGTGTATTTTCTAATCCCAAGCGTAAATGATCATATGGTCCGCCTGGGCACAAGCCAAAAACAACCGCCAAACCAAATCGCTTCGGCCGCAAGGCAATGCTGTGTGTTTTCTGGGATCAGCGTGGTATGATTTTTGAAATTGAAATTGAAAAAAAGTATCATTTCATAGGTATACACCTGGTGGGTCGGAAAATTATTCGCTAAAATGTTGTTTATACAGTCTGAGTGTCTCGTCGAGATTTAGGTACATATATATAAATATGTATGTATCATAGTTAAACTCGCACTGAATTACTCCTAAATTAGTAAACACTAATTAGCTAACGCAATTAGATATGATTATTATTTGTTTAATTAACACGTTGACTGCCAGCAAACAATCAAAGCTGAAGCCATAAAATTTTCTCGTTGAATTGAAAACGAAATGGCACTAAATTTTTGTACTGTGTGAAATTGGTCTCAGAAGCATAGAACAATGAGTCGTATTCAGGAAAACGGAGGACATATTTTTAAGGATAGGAAGTATAAACATTTCCTTCGTTTCTTATTCCAATTAGTTACCTTAAGGGGTTACATACGTCCAGAATTTTCAAAAAATCGATTTTTTTCGATATTTCGAAAGTATAGTATCTGAAGAATATACTGTAAAATTTTCATGTGGAAATTCCCAATATTATAGCTTCTACTTCCCATTAACTAGGTAGAGAGCGGTCCGCGCGCTCCTGTACCTCAAACTTTAAGGGGACAGATACCTGTAAAATTAAAAAAAAATTTTTTTTTGTTTTATAAAATGTTAATATAATCCATTAAGAATATGTCAAACCATTTTTAGAAAGTAAGTTTAAGTATTTCTTATATTATAGATCATCAACCGTGACGACTCTTTTCTTTGCGTTCGAGCGCTGGGAGAGATATAGTTACGTTGCCGACTTTAGACGCGTTTTTCTCAAAACTATATTTTTCGAATTGGCGTGCACGATAACTAAAAGAGTTATTGACCGATCTCCCTGAAATTTTGCACACATCTTTTTTAATTTCTATGTGAATTTACAATTTCGAAAATTTTTCGAAAAAATAATTTGTTCGAAGCAAAAGTAGTGGGAAAATTCGCCCCATTATTTTTTTTTTTTTTTTGAAGCATTTTGTTCCGCGATTTTCTTTTTTCATTTGTTTTTAATTCATATAGAAATTATGACTCTAATAAACAAAAAAAATTTTGGTTTTTTGTATTCAGGTCACTGACGGCGATGCTACAATGCCCGCCGATTGAGAAGCCCCGCAACGACCTTCCTGTAAGAACTGAATGTACATCCGCCTTTTTAAATGATTAACTAAAAAAAAATGTTAATATTGTATTATTTTAATAAACCAATTTTGAAAAAAATATATTGACTTCTTCATTTTAAATAATTTTAATGAAAATCAGGGAAAATATGGCCGTTTACAGGTATCTTCCCCCTTAAATTCGTTTTTCTCGGAACTACTTTTTCGGGCACGGTCTGCTTGATAACTCATACAGTTTTAATATTTTTTTGTTTTAAATATTCGAGAGAATTTTCTCTATAGTTGTCGAGCCGGATTTATGATATTTTTATTAAAAAAATTTATAAACATAATTAAAGTGTGACATTTATGACGAAAGAGGCGTACGTCTTTTTTAAATGCCGTAATTGCAGAATTTTTCGAATTTCAAAAATCTGGCTCGACAGACTATAACTACAACTTTATTTTACAAGAATTTTTTTACTTTTTACAGATCCATCAACATATCAAGGAGAAATGATGCAGACTGTGAAGCGACTTTTTTTCATTGTACTTTGGGTCACGTGATTTTTTATATACTAATTTTTGTAAAGAATATTAAAATACATTTTTTTATAAAGTTTAAGTACTAATAAACAATGTATAAAATTTTTTTATATTTATTTCTATTGTTATCTCTTCTTAAAACAGTTTTTATTTTAGCGCATTTTTGGCGCTGCTGGACGTATATAACCTCTTAAATTTGAAAGGATATGCTGCAAGCACAACTAAAGGATATATAGTGCTTCAGCTTCCGGAATTCTATGTATTTCAAAAAGTTTATTTTGTTTTCCTTTCGTACCAGAAATCGCGCTTTTAAATAGAGCCTTGCGGTACACCTCTTCCCGCTCCACATCTCTTTCACCAATGATCACGAAATTGTTTTGATTTCTTCATTTTAGGCACCCTTGAGAAATTTTACATATTATCGAAACTTGTACGATTCGAGGTCAAGTAACGTCCACTTTTTTAAACATTTATCAGTAAAATTCACGGAAGAATCGGAGCTGTTTAAAAGAATTTGTCTGTATGTTCCAAACTTGAGTATGCATCCTTCATTTGGAAAGTATTCTTACATTTTGCTTTTCGTAATTTACGTTTCGCGGATCCTATCCTTACTTACGAAGCGCGTTTTTCAATTTTTTACTACCTTTTCAGAAAGGAGATAAACTTATGCCTCTTTTTCTCTTACTCCCAAATTGCATAAAAAAATGCGAAATCAGTTGCAAAACTTTACATGAGTATGTGCACCTCGTGGGGCTCTTGAGACCCTCTGCAGAAGTCAATACGCAAAGGTCACTGTTTGGCGCAGCTGCATTTTGCACTTGTATTCATCTATTCTTTATAAAAGCCGAATATGGCGCTCTTCTCTCAAATTATTCACAATTCGATTTCCCCATATCAGTACCAATCGCTTTAGTGCCCAATGGTTTAACAAATCACACAGCACGTCAAACGATAAATTTAATGTGGGTCAACTTGTAGCACTCAAATCTTCTCCAGTCACTAATTTATGCTGAACAGTTAGGCACAATTCACCAAATATTCAGCACATTATTAGCGAGATGCTGCATAAGTGAGAAATAAATTAGATCGGCCAAATGATCCTCATAAGAGTCCTACAAGATAGTCATAACTAAACTATTTTCATACATAAACTTTTTCTTACTGATTTTTCTGGGTTTTATTTGAAAAGGTGCCAATGTTGTTCTGCAATTTGTAGTTGAATTTAAAATTTTTTAAACTTAGTCCATATTTTAGGTTTCGAAAAAATACTGAGCCACGACTGATTTCTTTTGAAACAAGGCTCGTGTTAGAGTGTGTTAGTCTGAAATTGCTGGTTCGGTTTGAAAAGGGTGGCTCAGAAAGGCACCAATTAAAAAATCAACGAACTAGAAAATAAGGAATTTAATTTTTTTTGGCGTTCGAAGTTAAGAAAATTTCATTGAATTTAACTGATTGTACCTATTGTTGATAATATTAGTTTTGGGGAAAAAGAAATCCATTATTTTTGCGTACAATTTTTGTGCAAATGCTTTAAAATTGCCGATCAACTTCGATTATATTAAAAATTTATTTCCGTGATTTTATCGGCATTATCGATATTTCCTATAATATCAGAAATGACTGAACGGAATCGGTATCATAAACATCATTCACAATTTGAGCGGCCTGACTTGCATTTTGCCCTTATCAAAGAAAAACTGTAAAATGTAGCGAATTTTCACTTTGTTGACTTCCATTGTTATCACCCTGTAACTGAAAAATGAATGGAACAAACAAAAAACAGCAAAATATTTTTTTTACTGAGAAACGTCACCTTGATAACGAGCAGAAATTTTAAATTGCTTGATCGATACTTTTCGAGATTTCGATCACTACAGCCATCTACTCAGAAAATAATGGATTTCTTTTTCCCCAAATATTTTACACCTGTTTATTGGGGATAAATATAATCCTTTTCTTTTCAAAATAATCAAAGTTATACTATCGAGCACTCCGGCTTGCTTTTGGAGGCTTTAGTAGAAATAAATGCACTTTTGTTTATAAAATATTTCAAGATTGTACGAACGAAAAGAAAGATGTCGAACGAAAGATTTAAGTAGCAAACGTTTAGTGCAGTAGGCAAATTATTTCTAGACGGATAATCAACTAGGAAGCAGATTAACTAGAAAATGTCATTTATTGGCGCTTCTTCCCTTTATTGGGTTTGTGGTGTGTGCTTTAATGTTATTTCATCTACAGTTTTAAGCCGACTCGGAACGGCAGAGGATTTTTTATGAAGAGCAGAAATATGCTCGGAATTTTGCCATTGCCTGCCGAGGATCGACCGCTATTAGAAAAAACTTGTCCTATTTGGTGTTTCATGCCCGGAGATTCGAACTCGGGCAATTCTGGCACAACGCATTCGGCTATGGCGGCCGCCGACGACAAAATGTCAACCATTCCGTATAAAAAAAATAGTTGATACGATAATGTAGTATTTGTGAAAAGAAGCGCCAACCGGCTAAGTCATATTGAGAAAGAATTGGGTTCGATATGATATTCTACTAACAAAACTACATTTAAACCTCATCCCTATTTCCGGATACTCCGTTTTTTTACTTTTTTTTTAATTATTACCAGCTGCTTTTGATTCGCCTTTTCTCTACTCACTAAATGTCCTTCCTGTGCCCCGAATGAATATCGTTGTCATCGATTTTCAATATTCACTAAGCTAATACGGGGTGGAGAAAACTTAATCACCCTATCGGAAGATTTACAATTTTTGCAAATAGCGTCGTACATCAATCATATTTATTTGACACTGGTGAAATAGGCAGTTGCAGTATACAAACAGACAAGATTTTCAACACTTAAAATCATTTTTTATTTAGTAAAAATGTTATTCACAAACAAAGTGGGATGATTAATTTTGCACCACCTGGTATTAGAACTTCGAGAAAGCCGGGCTGACTCAATTGAAGAAGTTAAAAGAAATTCAACTAAGGAATTGATGGCTATACTAATTCAATCAACTTAAGAAATACCGTAAGTATTAGGGATTGAGCTAAGCGACTACATAAGTATATACACATATGGTCATTAAAATAGGTACGTTCATACGGAAAATGCAAGTTTTTTAATTAATAATAACAGATATTCAATTTTATTTTTATTTTTATTTTTATTTCATAGATTAATATAACAAATGAAAATAATAATTCAAGGATCTATTGAAACTTAAACTAGGAACACACATATTCGTGTGGTCATTAAAATAGGTACAGGTATGAAATAGAAATACATACGATACGAAAAGAACTTGGTGGCTTTATTTAAAATCTAATCTGTTTAAATTTTCGAAGTTTAATCAATAACCAATGTGTCCACAATGATTGCCAATGACTTTTGTATTCGATTTGTCATAGAATTTATAATCCATGGCTCATTGATATTTTGCCATAAATCCTTCATGTTTTTGAATGTTTCCTTCTCGATTTGCTTCCTAAAATGTCCGTAAAGATTTTTAATGGGGCTTAGGTTGAGTGAGTGACTTGGCCAATCCATAAATATAATATTATCTTGCGGAAACTATAAGGTGAAGTCCAAAATAAACAAAACTGAGTTAAAATAGAAACAACAGAAGCTTTGTTCTGATAACTTCGAGTTTATTTATTCAAATGGCCTCGATACAGCTTTTTGAAATAGTGTCTCAGGTCATTGACCGGAATCTGGAATGTCCTTCAGGATGTTGGTACAAGCCTTTTGGATGGCCTCTACGGACGCAAACCGTTTTCCTTTCGTGGCCAAATGCAATTTTCTGAATAGGTTGAAGTCACAGGCAGCCGTATCAGGCAAATACGGTGAGTGATTGATGGTTCCTTCTTCACAGTATTCAGGGCGAATTCGATGGAACGAACGCTTCAAAACGCCAAGATAGAAAATTGCATTGACGGTTTGGCTCGTTGGCATGAACTCCTTGTTTTCCCTTGGAATCGTACAAACAAATGAGTATCAACTTGATTTTTGTCTTCTCCAAATGCAATTTTTTGGGTGGTGGCTCATCTGGGGCCTTCCATTCGGCACTTTGACGCTTAGTTTCAGGTTCATGTTGGAAACACCACGTTTCATCACCAGCTACAATGTTGTAAAGAAAGTTCTCGTCTTTTCTCGGCTCTTTAATGAGGGTTTTCGAATGTTGAATCCTGAGCAATTTTTGGTCCTCAGATAATTTGTGCGGAATGAAACGTGCACGGGCCTTTCGTAAGCCCAAATGATCAGTTAAAATTCGATAAATTGACGTCTTGGAGATATACAACCCCGATTCCATGAATTTCAACGATGAGTTCGGTTAATTTTTTGATAAATTTACAAAAAATTCCGATGGAGTTTTCGGTGATTACTGATCTTCACAACCATCTCTGAAACGTGTAAACCGCTCCTGAACTCTGGCACGAGATAGACAATTATGGCCATAAACTTTTTTCATCAATTCAAATGTTTCGGTAAACGTTTTACAGATTTTAAAACAAAATAAAAACAATACTGATGACACAAACAAACTGACACTTTAGACGCAATAACTTCGCTTCCACTGAACCGAATGTCACCAAGCTTTCCCTGGAAGCCAGCTAGGGATGTAACTTCCAACGCACTAACTCATTAAAAAGATGGCGCCATCAAACAAATTTTTATGATGCTGATTTGTTTATTTGGACTTCACCTTGTATTTACGTACTAACATTAAGTAGTGTTTTAGGTTATCATCTTGCATAAAAAACCAACGAAGTGGCACATTCTCCTCAGCAAATGGAGACATCATTTCTTGAATACTGTTTACTAGACAGTGCTAGTTTACTGGGGCGACAGCCCTTGGTCGGGAAAAACCCAAGTCATTCCGGTAACGTGGAACCGCCTGCCATGGGAATGCCCTTTGAAAGTTTGCTCTCCTTCTCCGTGCACATACTGCTATTGCCACTTAAGTCCAAAATCGCAACAAGGTCCTCAAATCGCTTGCCAGCAGCACTTGGGGCAAAGACAAAGAATTGTTGCTATCGACATTTAAGGCAATAGGCCGACCGGTTCTAAATTATGCTGCGCCTGTCTGGTCGCCTGGAACTAGTGATACGCAGTGGATAAAGCTATAGACGTGCCAAAATACTGCCACTCCAATAGCGATCGGTTGCCTTCTGATGCCCCCTATTCAATATCTCCACAATGAGGCACAAACCCTCCCTGTAATGGAGTACAACAAACTGCTCAGCAAGCAGTTCCTTTAGGGTGTTACCTCAGGTTTCACCCTTGCAGTCACCTGCTTATGCCAGAGTCGCCTCCTAGGTACGTCAGGAGACACTTTTTAAACTACGTCGACGAGATCCAGGACAAAACTGACAGAAATCTACTGGTGCAGACAGTGTTTAGACAGTCATTAAACAACATTCACCGGGAGTCCGTCACCACCTTCTTAAGCTCCCGTCCAGTGAATGGCGTAATCGGAGTCCAACCACCAGATGAAGAGCTCCAGCTTCCCGTTGAGAAACGCGTAACACTGGCACAATTACGTTCTGGATACTATAGCAGGTTAAACTCCTACTTATCCCGAATTGACTCCGACATACCAAACATATGTCGGGCATGTGAAGGTACCCTCACCCTACTCATCTAACACCCCTCTCCCTCTGGACCCAACCCATCGCAACAGCATGTTTTCTGGGCCTACCTTTAGATGAGCCAGACGAAGGCGACCGGTGATATAACCTACACTAACGGGGCTTCTATTACTGTTAAAACAACAACAACAAAAAATCCCTTCTTGAAATGTGTGTTTGTAAATAAATTTGTCCATTTATTGGATATGAGATGAATAGGTCCTACTCCATATCAAGAGAAGCATTCCCAAATCATTATGCTGCCGTCACCATTCTTGACTGTTGTTTTGTGGTTCGCAGGGAGAACTCTTGTCCTTTAGGGCATCTGACATTTTTCCAGCATTTTTTCCAAATAAACCATTTTTGTTTCATCATTCCAAAGTAAGTTATACCATTTTTTCATACACTCTGGTCTACACCAAAACTTTTCCTCTCCCTTAAATTGGCTTGTTTCAACAGTGGAACTTTACGATCTATTCTGCCTGCTAGGTTCATGTTTTACCATCGACGCGGTATGCTTCTCGCTAATACTACAGTAGGAGGTTGAATTAGTGTTAAAGGTTTTTTTCGAAGATTTGGGGCTTTATTGTGAAAAAACGGTACAAAATATTTTATTCGAAGTATTGGCCATCGCTAGCTACAACTTTCGCCCATCTTTCGGGCAATTTCCGGATGCCGTTTCTCCAAAATTCTGGCCGCTGCTTGGCTATCCATGACTCAACCCATATTTTGGTAGCCTCGTACGAAGAGAACCGCTGGTCCGCCAAATCGAGACTCATATGCCGGAACAAATGATAATCGGAGGGAGCTATGTCTGGACTATACGGCGGGTGGGGTAACACTTCCCAGCCAAGCGTTCCAAGGTATTTTTTGACAGGTTGAGCAACATGCGGCCGAGCGTTGTCATGTTGCAAAATAACCGTGTCGTGCCTTTTTACCGTTTCCGGCCGTGTTTCTTTCAATGCCCGGCTTAAACGCATCAATTGCAGTCGGTAACGATCCCCCGTGATTGTTTCGCCCGGTTGGAGCAGCTCAAAATATACGACGCCGACCTGATCCCACCAAATGCAGAGCATGATTTTCTTGCCGTGAATATTCTGCTTGGCCGTCGATGTTGATGCGTGGCCGGGCAAACCCCATGATTTTTTGCGTTTTGGGTTATCGTAGTGGATCCATTTTTCGTCGCCAGTCACCACCCGATGCAAAAAACCCTTCCGATTTTGTCGCTCGATCAGCAATTCGCACGTAAAAAATCGCCGTTCGACGTCGCGCAGCTTCAACTCGTACGGGACCCAATGTCCTTGCTTTTGGATAATTCCCATCGCTTTTAGACGCTTGCAAACGGTTGATTTATCAACGCCCAATGATTCAGCAAGCTCTTCTTGGGTTTGGCACGAGTCTTCGTTTACCAATTCCCCCAATTCCGCGTCCTCGAACTTTTTGGGCTGGCCAAGACGCTCCTTGTCTTCGGTGTGAAAATCACCACTTTTGAATCGTCGAAACCAGTATTCACATGTTGAAATCGACGGAGTATGGTCTGGCTAGGCCTCCTGCAGCAATTCACGGGCTTGGGCTGTATTTTTTTTCAAATTGAAGCAGAAAAGCAAAGCTTCCCGCAAATTGCGTTTCGACGGCACGAAAGTTGACATACTCGGAGCACGAAAACACTGCGTTGTTTATACTTCAGCGAAATGACAGATACTGATAAACAAAGCCTAGGGATGAGGCTTTGTCATGAATATATATTCAGTATTGCCAACGCGATAAAGTGATAAATAGCGCCATCTGTGTGTCACCTTTAAAACTAATTCAACCTCCTAAACTGGAACAAATTGCAGTAAAAATATTTTTTTCAGTAATCTGGTAATGCAAATCAAATTCAGTGTGACCATCTATGGTTGTTGATGACTTAAAAGTTGCTTCTTTGCAAGAGTCACAACTAATTATCAGCAGTGCAGTTTTCTTCTTGCCACCACGTCGTACTGTGGATTTTTTGGACTAAAAGGCATTTGCAACAAAAATTTTGGACCGTCCAAGTGACTCAGCGATAAATTTGTACAACCCATCCTTGAAAGAAATTCGTATTAATTATTAGTTATTAAATGAACTATCTAATTCGCTACTTACATTACTTTCAAAATTTTTCATTATTCACTTAAGGGGTTAGGGGCCCGAAGAAATTATAATTTTCAATATTTTTTTTTTTGCTAGTTAATTGATTTGTTTAAAAAAAATAAAAACATAGCAGTAATATATCATATTTCGACTTGACTTTAGCAAAATTTCAAAAAAATTAATAATTGTAAAAGTTATCGCTGTTTGTGTGGAGCCCGTTTCTCCGGAAGTCCCTTGCGGTGATCATCACAAGTCTTTGGAGATTCATTTAAAATCAATTGGACAAGAGAAATGAGTTTTATTAATAGATAATCTCGTGCCTGATCGGGCCTTTTTTATTTCAAAATTAACAATATGGCGGCCTTATGAAATATTTTTCAGTGTTTCGAGAGAAAAAACGACAATAAATTGTTTAAAAAAAATCGAAATTAACAAAAAAATCCTTCGATCAGGCACGAGTTTTTTATGTTTTTCAATACCATAATAATATTTATTGAAATCTACCAAGCGGTTTTTAAGTTACAGTGGTCATCAGTTCAAAAAACATAGTTTTGAGAAAAACGCATTTGAAGTTTTGCTACAGATTGCGGAGCGCCCGAGCGCCCTTTGTTAATTGTTGAATAACTCGAAAAGTATTTGTCGGATTCACTTCAAATTTTCACACAATATTTTTAAGATATTATACTTTGAGAAAATGCAAAATAAAGAAATCCAATTTTTTGAAAATTCTGACCACCCCTAACCCCTTAATTAATTAAAATGCAAAAGTTATCTGCAAAGTACGTACAGTATTTTAGTGATCATGTAAAATTACACTTAATGAAAATAATCGAATCTGTGCAGCCAATAACGCAACTTAATATAACGGGTCTTTTAAATTCACTTTAAATTTATTTGAGCGGCTCAAGGATATCCATGGATAAAAAAGCTTAACTATGATATTTTAATGGTCATATGTGTATATGGCTCTCTGTAAAAAGAGCTTACTTTAAAGGTGTTAAAATACGCCCATAGTCAAAAGTATTTACACAAAAGTATGCACAATGTTTACTAGAAAGCCTTGGTTTGTTGTTGTTACACAACTGTATTGGTAAATGTTGTTGTTAATATATTTAAAGTATTTATGCAAAGATACCTACTGCGAACTCAAAGACAACAACGGTGTATTTTGCATTAAAGCTTCAATGAATTTGTGTAAATAAAGGGTGTTTTTTTAGAGGTTAGGTTTTCAAGATGAAATAAAACGTATATAATTTAATGTTATGGCCAAGAATTTAGCTTTATTATAAAGATAAGGGTTTGCCATTATGTTTTAAAAATGATTTCGGGCAAGTGGCCGCCGCGGCTGGCTCGAATAAATTCCAGCCGAGAGGCCCAATTTTCGACCACTTTTTGCAGCAATTGGGGCCATATGTCAGCAATAACGCGCCGAATATTCTCTTCCAAGACGTCAATCGTCTCGGGCTTATCTGCGTAGTCAAGCGACTTCACATAGCCCCACAAGAAATAGTCCAGCGGTGTTATATCGCACGATCTTGGAGGCCACGCCACAGGTCCACGGCGCGAGATAATGCGCTCACCAAAAGTTTCCTTCAATAAATCGATTGTTGCGTTGGCTGTGTGGCATGTAGCGCCGTCTTGTTGGAACCAAAGGTCGTCCACATCAACATCGTCCAATTCAGGCACGAAAAAGTCATTAATCATGGCTCTATAGCGCTCTCCATTGACTGTAACATTATGGCCGGCTTCATTTTTAAAGAAATATGGACCAATGATTCCCTCTGCCCATAGAGCACACCAAACAGTGACTTTTTGAGGATGTAACGGCGTCTCAGCAATGGCTTGTGGATTATGTTCACTCCAAATGCGACAATTTTGCTTATTGACATACCCATTCAACCAAAAGTGAGCTTCATCGCTGAACAAAATTTTCTTCGATGCGTCGCGCGAACCGAACCATTATTTTCATAATAAATTTGCACGATTTGCAAACGTTGTTCAGGTGTAAGTCTATTCATTATGAAATGGCAAACCAAACTGAGCATAAATCAAGTGACAGCTGTCAAAAAGATCATCTACGAAAAAAGTAGTGCCAACTTGAAAACCTAACCTCTAAAAAAACACCCTTTACTTTTACTACGGCTGTATATTTCATATACAAATTGAAAATAAGTATTTTATTGAGGATACTTGGCTACTTGAGTTAAATAAATTAAAGCCTGACTCGCAGTAGACTTGGCCTTGACTCAAAGTATAAACACAAAATAAAGTGTTAGCACTCCAGTTAGCTCTGCATTAAATGAATAGCCCGAATTTATAGCCGGTCTCTCAAAGATGTATGCTGAATATTTTATGCCTTCTCAACAACAGTGACATCTTCGCTACTAGAATAGCAACAACTGCCTTGACTGTTGAAATTAAAGTTATTTACATAAAGATTTGTGAAAATATTACTATAATTTTATTTCCGACTTTAAACTAATGGTATTAAATATAACTTTCGAAAACAATAACAATTTTTTCATTAATTCTATAAACTAAGCATATGTGAACCAATGCAACAGATTCATGTTTACGATACAATTTCTTTTTGGTACTTATATGGTTGTATTAATGATAGTGCAATGATAACCGATTGCAATTCAATTTGTTAGTTCGGTGCGATTGGCAGCAACCTCGGCCAGAATGAATAAGTCTGAGGTAGACGAAATGTTATCATTGCTTAAATTGGCAAAACTTGCGTTGGTTCGCTGATTGTCTGCCACCGCTGCAACCGTGGAGTTTGGCATTCGCCCCAATAGCAGAGATTTTGGTATTGCCGAACCTGCCGACTCATTAAAATAATAACAGCCATTTATGGTACTGAAACTCTTAGCCAATGGAATAACAGACGCGATCTCGTTCTCGATAGCGGTAATGTCACGTCTCGTGATGCTCTCTTTTCGCGCTTTTCTCTTTTGGCTACCCACAGCCGGATGTGGTTGCGCTTCCCGCATCTTGTTGGTTGTCGCTGTTAGTGCCGTAGATGTTACATTTACTACCCCTAAGTTTTTGCTGCTTGCTGCGCTATTTGAATGACGTTTCTTCGATGTGAATTTCTTTTTCTTCTTCGTGTTACGTTTGCGTTGCAAATATAGATCTAAGCTGAGAGCTGGCAGTTCTTTAATTTTCTCTTCCAGATCAAAACTTAACAGATCACTGTTTGTATGCGAACACTCCCCAGCGAAAGTTTCAGGTATTTTAACATTATTTTTAGATATGGGTAAGGTCGCACAAATGGATGCAATATTGTTGGAACCCTCTAACGAAATTTGATTGCAACTGTGGGACGGAGTCACAGTTTGATGAGTGAAACCGATGGCATGACTTTGTGATTTGGGCGCTTTCACTTTTTTCGAAACAGCTGAAATCTGCCCCGAATTGATAAGTTCTTGATAAATTTTCCCCTTACACGCTCGTGATGATTTTTTAGGCAAAACATCATCTTCACTGCCATTACTGGAGAAGCTGTTCTCACTGAGCAAGCGATTTTTACTCGCTTGACCGCCGTCTGCCTCACAGTTGGGTGGCATATAGGCGTTCAGAAACTGCGATGTTTCACCCAGCGCTTGCTGCAATGCACTCTGGTTCATGCTAGTGTTTGCATTGTTGCCTTCCCCATTAATTAACGCACTAAGTTCGCCCATTTGTGCTTCATCAGCTAGTTTAAAGAAGCTATTGTTGCTTTTGGTTGTGTATTTGGGTAGCATACCGCCGCTATTTTGCACTGCCATCAACGATTTAATGTCATCATCTTGGTCCACAAGGCGTTCATTATTGCCGGGTCGAGTGTTTAGGGTGCGAAGTGGCGGAGCGGGCAGCTTGTACCACTTAAAATTTGGATTCGCGTTGAAAAATGCATCTTTGTTCTACAAAAGAAATAAAAACACGGAAAGCTTTTTAGGTATTGCCCACGACAAGCTCTACTTATCGCATATCATACCTGCTGCGCCAAATTCGTGAAACACTTTTTATCACTGGCATCTAAGGAAGCCCACCAGTCACCCAGAATTTTTGTGATTGCTCTGAAAAGGGGGAAGAAAAAAAAACCAAAAAAAAAAAAAACAATTATATTAGGACTGATAAATGTTTTCAGGCATCGTAATCAAATATACTTCCATTTGCGTTTGTGCTTACCTATTCTCCAATGACTTGTATCTTTCTTTAACGATGGCTCTATGACGTTTACAAAATATTAGAAAAGCATTCATTGGCCTGCGCGCATGATGATCGGGTGTGCTTGGCACCGCCACTCCAGCATCATTCTGCACTGTGTACACAGTCTCAACATCCACATTATGTTCAGTCTCCTCCGTTTCCATTCTAGTGACTCGCATATTACCCATATTCAGCTGTGCTTCTTCAACAGATTTCCCCTTCCTTGCGGCAATTTGCTTGCTATTCCTTAAATAACGCTCGTAATTTGTAGCGGCATCATCATTGTTATCATCCAAATCCTCATCTAATTCTTCATCTTCATCCTCATTCTCCTCCTCATGCATACTGCTATTGCTACTCTCGTTCGAATAGCTATAACGATCCAACTTAGCATAATTGTGCACATCCTCGATGCGGAGAAAGGCATTTTCTTGGTAATCAGTTCTATAAACGGACGTCATACGCCTATCACTTAACTCCCTATGAGCATCAACCTCTCGAATTGGCCGAATAGGTCCATTGCCGACTATTTGCAAGTCCTTGCTACTTTCATCATTCTTGAAAGTATTTGGGATGCTGATGTTATTATTAATATTAGTATTATTATTGTTGTTGTTATTGCTGTTGCTGCTTAAACTAAAGGCACTTTCTTTGCTAATTAAGTTATTGTTGTGGTTTGTTTTAGTTGTACACACATTTGGTGTAGCCCTATCCGTTCCCTTACTTAAATTGTAAAACGTATGCGAACTCCAACGGTTGTTTTGCAAATTGGGGTGAGTTTGTAGATGTTGTACATGGACACGTTGTGGCTGCATGTGAATCTCTTTGGTCTGGGCACTTTGAAAATCGGCTCCGTGTTTCTTCTCTGCGGTGTATGGGTAAGGATCAACAAGGGAAGTTTGTATTGCATATGACGTAGTAAATCTCTCTCCACCACTTTGAGGTATTTTCGCAGTGTGCACTAGCTTGCATTTCTCCAATGGCACCATTTCCGACTGTAGTAAGACATTACCATGATTCATTACTTTAAAGTCCACAGTATTCGCGCTGTTGATCATGTTGCTCTGATGTAGTGTATTCTTAATTTAAAACTTAAAATCATAACGACCTGTAAATAAAGAAGAAGAAGAAGAAGAAGAAGAAGAAGAAGAAGAAGAAGAAGAAGAAGAAGAAGAAAGACATTTATTTGTGTTCTCCAAAATATACAAGAAATTCTTATGCTATCCTGCTCTTACAAACATATTTACTTCGATAGTGTCATAATAAAAAAATATAAAAAATTTGATAAATATGCGGAAATAACCACGAGTTTTTTTAATGCTATGCAAAAAATGTATGGCGATAATATTATATTAGATGCAAATACGTCTTTAATTTTACTTAGAGAAGCACAATTTTTTTCTCTTGTTGAGCACTTTCTTCCATGTAAAAGACTTCCATGTATTAAAACACAGCGGCTGCGCTGACTTGTGCATATCTTGAGGATGTACGGAAGTGCTCCGGCACTGGTGGACGACGACGAGGAAGAGGAAGACCCTATTTCCGTTGAGGAGATCAAGTGAAGCAAAATCTGGCAGCTCTCGGTTACGACATACGGTTGTAGTGCCATCTAGGCAAGCAAGCTAAAAGACTTTCGGCGGTCGCTGTAGTCGAATGGGGTGCGTAGGTTCGAATATCCGTGCATTAAACAGCAAAATTATAGAAAAAGAAATGGCAATGGCAAACCTCCGAGTGTATTTCTGCCATGAAAAATCTCCTCATGAAAAACGATTTGCCGTTCGGAGTCGGTTTAAAACTGCAGATCCCTCCATTTGTGGACAACATCAAGATGCACGCCCTAATAGGAGGAGGAGCTCGGCGAAACACCTACCAGAAGTATACGCTCAAATAATTTCTAAAATTTTTCTTTAAAGACTTCTGAGCATGCGTTTTATGTGGAGAAAATTCTCGGCATCGTTAGCACAAAAGAAGTTGTCAAAATTAATAAGATTTTTGAGCGACTTCAAACTTACACTTTGTTGTACAACAATTGGATGGGCTATAAATCTGCATACTTTGAAATTATTGAAGACTCTGATGAAGAAGTAGAAATTTTGAGTTACATAGTTTTTGCTATAGAATGCACAATACAATAAAAAAAATGTTAAAACTTGGTAATTGCCGCTCTTCTATTATTGCAATGAACTTAATGTTTGAATGTACATAATTTATTTTTCGTTAATTGCTTTGACAATTGTGGCAGTCACTAAACAAATGTGATAACTTCTTTTGTAAGTCTCATAACTCTGCGGTAAATTGTACTTGCTGCGGTGTAGTTTTTAACCGCAGCGCACTGTATCTGTTTGGACGCTCCCATCAGTCGTGGCAACGAATTTGACAGACAGCTAAATCGATTTTTTGGTTTTGAATCGAAAACGCCGTTCGCCGAAATGCACAAAATCTGCCAACTTTCTACATTTGCCGTATTTTTTACTCAGAATTTTTAGAAAAATTTCGGGTATTTCATTGCATTTTGGTTGTTCAAGTTTCAAGTGGTTCAAAAATTGCGTTGTTTTTTGACCATTTTTTCTGCTGCCGGTGTTGGGTGTTTTCTGCCGTATAGAAAAAATGTGGAGTAGGCATTAAATGGAGAAAATGCACAAGACCGCGACTAAAAAATTGTCAAAAATCAGCGTGATTTTTAAAATACTTGAAACTTGCAATATATTATGCCGAAATTCAATGATCTATAAATCTGCATATCCGAAATTTTTCTAAAAATTCTGAGTAAAAAGTATGAAATTTCGGTGAAAGTTTGCCGAATTTAAGCAAATTTTACACAAAGTTGGAAACTTTGCTTTATATGGTTTTTATTGTAGTAGGGACAATATTTTTATAAACAAATAATTGAAATTCCAAAGTAAAGAATTATACATAGTCAGAATTTATCAATATGTGGTGTACACTTTCTTTTGACGTTGACTGTATATGAAATTGTAAACGTATTATAGTTTTTTCTTCTAGCTCCTTTTTTCTATAAAATATAATAGGCTCAAAATTAAGATATGCTAATCAGTGGTAGCGGCCGCCTTATGTGAATGCGTTGGTGCGTGACTACCATTCGGAGGTGCGCAGGTTCGAATCTCCATGCATGAAACACCAATTAATAGAAACACTTTTGTTCTAAAACGGGCGCCCCTCGGCAGGCAATGACAAACTTCCAAAGTTTTACCACTAAAAAGCTTCTCATAAAAACACATTGCCGTTCGGAGTGGACTTGCGGCCTCTGCTTCACAAAAATATATGATTTGGTATACTTATGCAAAACTCTGAAAATTTTAGCCAAAGCTTTTGATCAATTATGCTGTTGATTTTTAATTTTTCACCCATAAATATGATTCGGAGCGTTCATGTGAGAATCGATCGAGACACTGAGCGAGATAACCCAAGAAAATACGAAAAAATATTAAGGAACGGTAAACGAATATGCAAAAAGTTCCATATTTCGTAGAGAAGACCATCTACATTTTGTAACAAAAGCTGCAACGTTTATGGAAACATTATGGGAGCTTCAAAACCGTAGACGCGCTAGATCACGATCTACTCATTTAATACCACTCTCTTCTTTGGGTCCGCCGAGTCGAAGCAGCATGTGTCTTGGGCCTACCGTTGATGAGAATGCCGATAATGACCGGTGACTTCACCGCGCCTCGCAAGGCTTGGTAAACTGCTACAAGAACAACATCAATAACGATATTTGCTTTGCTGTCGTCTGACTTATGATAAGATAAGATCTTCAATGATTTTTGTATATGGCAAGACCACATTTTACGTCTGTTGGGTCGGATAATTTTAGGTGGCCGTGAGAGAGCTTCGAGTTCGATGCAAAATGCACGGTGTTCGCCGAACAAAATTTCAGTATAACCACGGCCAAAGAAAAATAGTTTTAAAAAATGTCCTTCTTTGCTCTATCTGACTAGACCTTTATGTTTACATGCCTGATAAATACCAATTGAGAAGGAAGAGGATATTGGGAGAGGTAAGTGAAGTTTAAATTTGAGGGAGAGCTGCAATTTCCTTGTGGAAATATTTTTACTTGCAATAATTTGCCACCAAGAAAAACAGCTGATTTCTGTCCATACAAATAAGGAAATTGCCTTTGAGAATTTGTGAGTTAAAAATAATCAAAAATAAAAAATAGGGAATTCTAATAAAAATATAAAAAATAATAATAAAATAGTAATAGTAAAAAAATAAAAAAAAAAATAAAA
The DNA here is from genome assembly GCF_027943255.1 of Anastrepha obliqua. Lineage (NCBI taxonomy): Eukaryota > Metazoa > Arthropoda > Insecta > Diptera > Tephritidae > Anastrepha > Anastrepha obliqua. The sequence goes on along the minus strand of NC_072893.1, from coordinate 60,146,399 downwards.
AAAAAAATAAAAAATAATAATAAAAACAACAATAAAAGAAAATTAAAAAAAAAATATAATAAAAAAAAAATAAAAAGTGAAAAAAATAATAAAAGTTAATAAAAAACAAATAATAAAAAATAATAAAAACAAATTAGGCGGCTGCCGCACACTGGGGATTTAGCGGAAGAAAGTCAAATTTGCAACATACCACCTACGCAATGTTTAATGGTATTTCTAAATTCCAGAATAGAACCAACAATAAAATCAAAAAGAATTACTAAACTCCGACTTACAGTTTTTTTTATAGATATGTCAAAAGTATAATTTTTTTATAGTATTGAACTGACTAAGAAAAAACTTCAAAGCCCAAGGTGGTTTTTTTTCTTTTTGCTTGAGCCGACTTCCAATTTTTTATTTTTCATTTAGGGTACGATATTTTTATATATTTTAGCCGGAAGAACAAAGGCTGTGAAGCATTTGATTATCTATTTATAATTAATTTTACGAAAAAAAAAAAAATCATATTCCTTCATATTCTTGGATCTGCAAGTTGAGCTACGGTCAGAAACTAGTATCAACGTGTTGCTTAATAGCGTCTCTTTCAGTTTTAATCAATTGCAGGTGCCACCAGGTACCACCAGGCGCCACTGATTATTTTTTGGCAACGATAATAACTAACTAACTTAAAACTGTAGGTCCCTCCATTTGTGGAACAACATCAAGACACACACCACAAATAGGAGGAGGAGCTCGGCCAAACACCCAAAAAGGGTGTACGCGCCAATTATATATATGTATATATAATAAAAACAAATATTAAATAAATAATAAAAAAAATTGTAAAAAAATAATAATAAAACAAAAAAAAAAAAATAATAAAATCAAAAAATAATAATTAAAAAATAGTAATAATAATAATGAAAAAGAATAAAATCAAAAAATTATAATTAAAAATATATAAAACTAACAATTAAAAATAATAATAAAAACGAATAAAATCAAAAAGTAATAATAAAAGAAAAAATAAAAGTAATAATTAAAAATAATAATAAAAAGGAATAAAATAAAAAACATAATAGTGAAAAATAATAAAAGAAAAATAAATATTAATAATAAAAAGGAATAAAAAAATTAATAAAAAGGAATACAAATAATAACAAAAGGTAATAAAAAAATAATAAAAAGTAATAAAAAACAAATATTAGAAAAATAATAATAAAAAAATAAAACAAAAAAAAAATTAACAAAATAATAAAATCAAAAAATTATAATAAAAAAAAATAAAATACAATAATATTGTAATAATAAAAAAGAATAAAATTAAAAAATAATAATTAAAACGAAATAAAAATAATAATTAAAAATAATAATCAAAAAGAATAAAATCAAAAAGTAATAATAAAAAAATAAATAAAAATTAAAAAAAAAATTTTTTAAATAATAATAATAATTAAATATGCAATTTATTTCAATTTATCTCAATAATGCAAAATATTTCATTTTTGTCAAGTCATTTTTAAATGCAATCAACGAACCAATCAGCTGTTCATGAAATGGGCAAGTTGCCTCGAAGTTTTAAAGCGAAATTCTCTCAAATTACAATGACTGGAAAAGTACGCGAATAAAACGTTGCTACACCCATTAACTTCCTCTTTTGAATTGGTACATAATTTACAATACATAATTTTTAATGAACTCTTTAAATTTTTTTTTATTAGGTCGAGTCAAAACTTGTTCAAAACGAAATCAAGAATTATAATTTTTTAAATATGGCCATATTTTGCGAAAATTTAAAAGCCCATTTTCTGTGTTTTTTATTTTATATTTAATTATGTACTTATTAGTGCTTTCATTATATTTGCATATGTGTTGCATTTTCAAAACGGTAGTGTCACGTCAACACACAAAATTGAGCGCATCGATGCCAAGATTTTGAGTATGAAAGAGAATAAGAGAAAATTGCAAAGATCTTGTTTACAAACATTGTCAGCTTTTTATTCGTGCCAACACGTTCACAGATGATATTATATACATATATGAAATATATGTGTTTTGAGCGTAAACGCACACCTACACATCCATACTTACTTATGCACGTACATGTCGCACACACGCACACACACACACAATGTTAATATGGAAGTAAGAGAAGTGATGGCGACACAGGTGAATAAATTGTTGCTTTTTGTATTGCGAATAATTTATGAAAATTATTGTAATTTTGTAATAATTTTACAAAAACGCTACAGGAGTAGCAAAAAAGTAGAGTTCATGAAACTATTCACTTTCTTGATAACACAACAATCTATGAAAATCTTTCAGAATAATAAATATATTCAAGTACGTATGTATGTAGTATTTACATATGAGAAACCAAGTTGATGAAACAAAAAACAAAAGTGTCGAGTTAAATTGCAAATCTACGCAACAATAACTGCAGTTTTCGATTTTACTTAAAATGGTTAACAGTGTGTCTCGATTTTCCAGAAAAAACCATAGTTTTATAAAAATATATATGTACATATATATGTATAAGTATATGCATATATATACTCTACCGAATTGCCAATAAATTATATGCAAAATTTAGAGGCAGTCCGGCAACAAAGCACTAAGTATAATTATCGAATACGTTTACTAATCACAATGTCACTCTTTTTGATATTCTTATCTCTCGGTCAGCGATTTGATTTAATTCAGTAATTTCAATTTCAAAAATTCTAAGTATATTTTTAATTCGATTTTAATACTTCGATTGTAGCAATTTTCACTTTCAGTTTGCTCTGTAATTAAATTCACTTCTTACTTTGAGTATCTCGTGAATAGCGATGGTTGACGATGGCGGAATTCGCCGTTGTTTCTGCTGCTGCTGTCGCCTCTCCAATGCGCTACGTGTACGGTCCGACTTGGCGATGGACGCATCTAACTACAACCAACCAGCACTGATACGCTTTTGGTGTCTCTCATCACACATGCACATTGTTATATGGATGGGAATATCCATGCATGCATGCATATGCATGTATTAAGTCATTACCAATGTATTAGGCACGTAATGTGTCTGAATACGTTGAGCCTCCCTTTGAACGCATACATTTACACGAACCGTTCAGAAAAGTTTAAACAGACCACAGAGTGTTGTTGTTGTTGCAATTTATGCTTGAACTTGGTTGCTCAAATGGTGTTGTTGCGATTATTACTTATTGCCTAAATATTTTGTTATTGTGCCTATACAGTGACAAAGGGAAAAGCTTTCAATAAGTTTGCTCATACATTGTGTGTGTCAAATACGTATACATATATGTAAGAACAAATATATTGTATTTATTTGAATATATAAAAAAAAAAACACACAAACAAAAAAATACGCTGATGTGAAAAAATTAAACATCATAACTATTAAAGTTTCTGAAACAATTAGGGAGTTCACAAGTCGTGCTGTTTATTTGTATTTGTTTTTTATAATTTGCAATTGCATTAGATCAGTTGAAATCTCGTAAAAGTGTTGTGTTGAGTTTTTTCACACATAAATTTTTAATATCAACTATGAACGATATGTTTGCAGCGATTGTGCTTGCAATAGCATATGAGTGAATACAGGGTGCTCACACGAACGCTCTAATTGTTTCGGATCAACTCCGTTGGAACCTTAGTCCTATAGTTGTTATGTTTTCTTTCAGTTAACCAGTTAACTGTGATTGACGAGTATACTCGTCATGAATAAGTGGCAAAATTTTGTGTATTGACGAGTATACTCGTCATGCGTATAAATTAGTGACCATTGGCTATTTAAATTACAATTTTTGAGAAAAATAACACATATTCTCAAATTTCAAGATGTTTAGAATATTTTGAGGCTATGCCGGAATAAAACAAACAAATAGAAAATATAAACAGTTTGAGATGATGTCATGGTTCCCCGTATGCACTGGTTGAAAAAGTTCGCATAATGAATTTATTTATGTGCGATGATAACGTTTTTCAGATGTTAACCTAAAAGGGGCAAAGGCAAAAGTCAAAAATCAGGAAGGAATCCCGATTTGCAAAGTCCCATTATGTATAATACCCTGTTTCGCTGAGTATCACTCCACAGCAAGAATTTGAATTCTTACTTTTATATGTATAATATTTAATTGAATTTATTGCGTTTTTAGTTTAATATGTATGTAATATATGCTTATGTTACCAAAGAAGCAAAGAAAATAAAATTTTTAATTTTATAAAATTAACCCATCTTTTTTATCCAATATCTTACCAGCGCAACTTACTCTGTGATTGACGAATATACTCGTCATAGCTCAATTCTGGCGACACAAAACTGTGCGCACTTTTAAATGGGAGCGCCACAGTTAACTGGTTAAGAGAGCTTTGCTAGAATTATTTATCTGCTCTAGAAACATCAGAAAATGCATGGTTCAGCGCTTACAGACGGTTGCGCATTTCGCGCACCACCACCCGGTTCTCAAAGAATTCGACAAAATCAGATGTTGAGCTGATGCAATTCAAGAATGACGGATTACAACATTACGACATCGATGAGAATATTTCTGACTGTGACGTAAAACGTAGCAAACAAGCAAGAAAACGGTGTAGTTCAATAAATTCACTTTTAAATAACCATAAAAATAAAAAACAATAGAACAATAAAATTAATAAAAATTGCCCTCTTTTTGCGTCAGCTCAACAGCTGTCAAATTCAGTGAGAGCGAGATAGCTGGATTTGCTGATGTCGTCACGTTCTCTTTCTTCTCTCCACCGTGGACGAAATTCTAGATTTTGGATTATGTTTCGTTTGTCTACAAAATAACTTTTTTTTGCTATTTTCTTTCTTATTATCTACCTTGTTCACATTAACCTAACCTCACTTTTAATTTCTGTTTACAAGTCTTGATTAATTTCAGTCTTAACTTGGCGCTCTCATACGACTCATCCACATTCAAGTCAAGGCAGATATATTACAAAATTTGGTCATCAGCAAAATTGTGAGAGTTACTTTGACTTTAATGTCATAGGGGATTTGACAGGGCGAATGAAATGAAAACAAAATGTGTCAAGTGAGGTTTAGCCTTCAAATCAATCGTTGTTCAGACAGCAACGAAGGAATATGGGCAGTAGCTGCGCAACACAATACCACCATCTCAAGTTTTGGTGACCTCTATTGTAAACAAACCGCTGTCGCATCCTCTGTTGCGTCAGTTAATTAGGTGATTGCTTGAAAATCGATGAGCCGGTTTAACCGTCATATTTATATTTTCGTAATTTGTAATTTTCCAAATAAGCGCATTTGTTCTCTTTACGATTCGTCATATTTTTTGCAGAAGCTTAAGTTAGGGAAAACAGATTCTTACAAATAAAAATACCCTTGGTAAAACAGGTTTGGCAAATACCGGAAACAGCGGGGAACTTAATATTCCTTTCTATTTTTTTGGTCTTCAGGCGAGAATGAAGGCAGACAAATCCAGAAGTGGTCGACTCTACGAATTGAGGAAAAAACGAGAAACCTTCAGACTAAAACGTAAAACGAAGAAGTTATTTGCCGACAGAATTTTTGTCTTTTGCAAAATTAAAAGGAAAATTATAGAACTCAAGAGGAAATCTAAGAAAACAGGTTGAGAAAAGCAGAATATTGTGAAGAAGAAAACACAATTAAAATAAACTTAGATAATACTGGTAAAAAAAAATAAAAAAAAAACAAAAAATAAAAAATATTAAGTTCTTGAGGAGACAAAATTTGAGAATACCAACAAATTTTCTGAATCGAGGTAAATCCTTACAGGTTTTTTCCTATAATTTGAAGGATGCCAGTATTTTGGTAATAGGCACACGGAAATGCATTACACTCTGCACAATTTCTTTCTGGATATTGTAGTGGGTTAAACTCCTACTTACCTAGAATCGACCCTGACATACTCAACATATGACCGTCACTTTAAGGTGCCGCGCACGACATTAACCACCTGTTCACGAGCCCCTTAAATTCGCTCATCTAACACCCTTCTCCGACTCGACTCACCCCGTTGAAACAACATGGTTCTACCTCTAGGCTAGATTGACGATGTTGTCCGAAAAATTCACTGTGGTTAACAGGGTTTTACAATCAGTTACAACAACAGCATCAATGCTATTCATACTACCACAGAAAATATTCAACGATCTGACAAAATAATCATAAATGATATAATCATGAATATCGTAATAATCAGCTGCTTCTATTATTTTTCTCATCACTGTATATATGTAGCTGCGTACATGCTATTAAAGGTTGCCCTTTTCATAAAATATTTTTGCACCAAAAAGTCTGTGTTATTTTAGGCATTTTTCACGTACATCGATAATTCGCTTACCTGCATAATCGAATTTGTAAATAAATTGTCAGAATCTATTTTTTGTATACTATACCTAATTTAGCTTCTATATGGGAACAAAGGGCCAATAGTAAAATACATAATAAATAAATATATAGCTTGACTGGGATGTGGTACACTTCCACAAGTACGCGGAATGTTGGAGGGTCTAGTTTTCGTTCATCAATAGTTGTTCTATAAAAAATTGTTATTTTTTGGATATCTACAACCACTTCGATTTTATGCTAAATTTCGGTCTCAGCTGGGCATGCTAAATTTATATTTTTGTTTATTCCTATGTATGTATGTATATACGTGTATATGGTATGCTAAATACGAAAGCTCTATTTTGTTTTTCTCATTGTTTACTAAGCGTTTGACAAAACATAAGTATACAGTTCAGAGCAAAATAAAATAAGTTCATTTAAGCAACTGTGCAAATTATAGACGAGTTAAGCTCATCATATGGAATACATAGCATATGCAAGAGCAGGAGATATTCACGACAGTAAATAGATAATTTATTTTCTCGGTAGCCCAGTACAGCCTAACTAAACAAAAAATACGTAAATAGAAAATTTGCCAAAAAATCATTTGTTAAGTGAACATTTCCATATCAACCAACTTAAGAGTAATCAAGAATCGAGAAAGAAAAGATAATCGAGTTTACGGTGAAGCTTGTTTGTCACATAATGCCATGACATAAATGATGAGCAACATATTAGCCAACCGAAATTCGTGACACCATAATTCCATCAAAAAAATGTGCTAAAATTTATCAAAATTCAATTCTAATCCAAAAAATTTGTTGCAAGCAAACTTGAATTTAATTTTAATTTTTCCGTTTTACCACCCACATTTTATGTAGTAGGTGTAGTACAATGGTCCCCACAAATGTAATCTAGTCTAATCTAATCTATTTTAATTTATCGCGTTTTAACTGAACTTTTTGACAGAAAGCACTAGCTGTTACTGTACTATCTCACCGATTGACACTTTTGAACGATTTTTTGAGTAAAAATTTGTTAATCATATTTTATTAACCACTCCTGTAAAGCATAAACATTCCCTAAATGTTTGGGGAATGCCGCTGAACTGACAGTAGTGATATAAATTTGGGACGTTCCGGTAACATAAAATTGAAGGTCGCGGGGACACCCTGCAACTTTTGCTTATTCGGATGAAAAGAAAGTGTTGTGGCTGTAGAAGTCATTCAAAAAGCTTGAACCAAACATATGAAAGACATCTGGCGGAAAATTGGCTCGCGTTTCGACCATGCTCATGACTGCATAAATCAATATTGACAAAAAAATATATTTGTTTTTCTCTTTTTGGAAAACCTGATTTAACTTGAGTTTCTATCTTTCAAGAAAACTTTTAAGATATTCAAAAAAATAAAGTTTTTCTACTACTTTAAGCTTAACCTGAGTCCCTACCACTCAAGAAAAGCAAAAATTTCTTATAAAAAAAAAATTAAGTCCTCAGAAAAATGTATTGTGTAAAAATCTTAAGATATTCTACAGGTCGTATCGAAAAATAAACTTTTGGCAACTACTACTCTTTTTTACAGTTCTTATAGAAAATAATACTGAAGTATGATAGTATAGGAAGTACTAAATCCGGTCCGAAGCGGACTTTATTTGGAAGTTAGTTTTTCGAGTCACATAAACTCATACACAATGAGAGTTGTAGTCTGTAACATTAGACAAACGGGCGAAAATTTAGTCTTAACAGCGGTCTCAGCAATCTGGGTTGAAAGGGTGGGATTGTTGTTTGCAGCTCCCCAAATTGTACTACCACTATCTCACTTAATATATGCACTTAATAACTTATTATAATTATTAAGATTTCACTTAATGACTTAATCAAGTCTACGAAAGCTAACACTGGTATTAGTTCAAGCAAATAATGCCATTGTATTTGAACACATAAAAAGTGGGTGTAGTTTATATCAGACCTCAATAATATTATATGTATTTCCCCGATTTAAATGAGGTGCGAAGCAATACGTGCACAAAGTTTGGACGAATTTCATTAAGCAGTTTTCGAGATATTCAAAAGAGGGAGTAGTAGAGCCTATGTTTCAACATTTTTCTTGGGTAATATTTTTTGTTTTGTTTTTGGGTTCATTCTTTGTACGAATTACGTGTAATTTGCTCCATTTATAACAGAGAAATTACATATTTCTTTACTTTCAAATACATATAGCGTGGGCGTGGTTATAAACCGATTTCGTCCATTTTCAATACCAAAACTATCTTGGACAACGAGTAATGGGTGCACTAGGTTTCAGTGAAATACATATATTAATTTTTATTTGAGTTCTTCTGTGCATGAACGGACAGAGAGAGAGATATACAGACAAATCGACTCCGTTCATCATTCTGAGCTTTTTGATAAACAGTCAGCGGCAAAATGGAGTATACACCACATATTAGCAAATGTAGACTACTTATTTATTGAATTATTTGTATTTTTTTTTTCATAAAAATATAGTTCATACTGCAACAAAAAATCGTATAATGCACAAGTTCAAACTTTGTACAAAACTTATCAAAATTTGGCAAATTTACATCAAAATTGAAAACATTTCAGCCAGAATTTTAGAAAATTGTGGATATGCAGGTTTCAAGTGGCTAAAAATTAGCGTTGATTTGAGAAATTTTTTTTTTTTCGCTTAGGTGTTGCACATTTTCTCCATATGACTTTTGCACGATATTTTTTAAATGGAAGAAAATTCGCACGTGTAGCCATTAACCATATTTTTATAAAAGTTGTCAATTTTTATGTACACTTCATTTATACTACAGACAAACATTGTGTGAACAAACGGGAATTCCCTTTTAGACAAGCGCCCTCGTGTATAGAAATTATGAACGCCATACAAAGCACGGTAAGCGCACTGCTATTAAAACGCTCGTAGCTGCATTTCTATACATATATAGATATGTATGTAATATGCCCACAATTTAAGCTTAATGAAGTTTTTTATACTAACTAAATTAATTTTTATTAATTCGAAAACTCCACACTTCCATACTTCATAAAGCATCACTTTTTGTAAATGCAATTCCACTTCTGTTTACACTTATTTTTACATATTTTGGTCAAATGAACTGAAAATTGTTATGTTTATTTTACTTTATGCACTTTCGCATAATTTCCTGTTTAATAAATAAAACATAATTATATACTATAAATATATATTACATATGTATATACGAGTACATATGTATGTATGCCGCTTATCAATCACACACGTAATATTATTCGCCAATTCCGTGAGGTCCGATGTCAAAAAAATACTGGAAAACTGTAATTTCTATGCACATTGACGTTGCTTTGATTACATGAGAAATGATTCTAACGCTGGCAGATTATCCAAACATCAACATGTTGTGAACTGATGGAAACAGAAGAGACAGAAAGAGAGCGTATTCAGGCACACGATACACATGCATACATACATATAAGACGAGAATACATACCAAGAGAATTATAGAGTTGCACTAAGGTGTGCAAGAGAGTCAAGTTATTTATCTCTTCGTTTGGGAGCTTCCTTTTGTTTTTGTTTCTATCGCTATTGCTTTTGGGGAGCAAGGTTCTTGCCAATGCATTTTCATGCTTTTTATCGTTTTTCCTTTTAACTGTATCGTTGAAAATTTCAAGGTCATGGATACTCGTACTAGTCGTGTCCGCACATAGTATATCTCATACAGCTGTGCTAGTTGCTCGTTAGTGGGTCGGTCGGTCGGTGGGTTGGTGGGTCGTTTAGTCGATTGTTTGGTTGGTTTGTCGGCTTCTTGCTTGTGGTACAAAATTCGTATTCGGGTACCAACCAGTGGGGAGGTGAGTTAGACAAATTGCAGGTAGAAAGGCAGACGTCTGATTTTGTTTCCTTTTGTGGCTTGTCCGTTTTCAGGGTCAGGAAAATTCGATTTTTTTCATAAGAAAACAATATAACTTACAAAAAAAAAATTAAACAAAAACAAAAAAAAAAGCGCAATCAATTTATTATACAGAATTTTGTTGTTGTTTTTTATCTTTCTTTTGAATTAAAACACTTCGCTAATTTGCATCAGAAGAAGGTGAAGAGGAGGCGTTGCATACACAATGCGTGTGTGGCGCTTAAAACGTGGAAAGTCAGGAGGTTGCCGGTCAAAGACTTTTCAGTAAGTTTAATATGCTGAACAAAAGAAGAAATTCTTCATTTAAAAATAAATATGACGTATATTTCCGTTATACTTATGCATCAATCGAAAAATTACGGAATAAGGAATGATGATTTGTGAAACGAAGCCAATAATTTGGAAACACAGCTCTCAATTAGATAATTGATTAAGAAACCCACTATTGGTTGGTAAAAAGAATATATGGATTACCCGATTACTTTGAATCTAAACTAACGAAACTCTTTGGTTGCCTCAGCGTACGCGCTAGCAATGAAACCTAATATACGAGGGCGGCCTAAAAAGTCTCTTAATTTACCACTTGACGGAACATGTTGGTGTTGCTGTAAAAGCTTATTAATGAAACCTAATATACGAGGGCGGCCTAAAAAGTCTCTTAATTGACCACTTGACGGAACAGTGCTTTATGTGGTAGCTGTCGGAGTTCGAGCGATATTCACAGTCACTTCCTGTTACGAATCGTGTAATGAAAATAACTTTTTTGGTGAGAAAATTGAAAAAGAAACTTCGTGCACTGACCAACTACTTTCATATAACAAAAAAGTAAAACTCAAAAAAATAAAAGGAGTTTCTGACACATCTACAGCATCATTCGCTTGATTTTGAGTGAATCTATTTGAACGTGACCGCATCTGCACATAGAGTGAGTCACATTCTGACGGCCCAATAGGCGCTCCTACCGAAGAAACTGTTAAAAAGGGACAGAATATTCTTATGAAGATCGAAGAGAAAATAACTGACTTGGTAACAATTTCAGGTGAGCACAAACATTGGGTATTCGCAAGCTCACAGTGGACCAAAAACGTAAACGAATAGAGACTTTGGTGTAAGGGCCAAACTAAATGAGTTACACTGTGAATAACTTCCTCACCAGATTTGGACCGAAGCAATTGTGAACATATCGCACCCTAAATACAAAAGGGTCACAACTCAAAATACTAAGATTTTCAGGAGAGACGAAAATCGTTTAATGTAAAAATTATTGTAATATTTAAAGAAAATATTGTTCCATCGTGAAAATATACAACATTGAAGAAGGTTCTACTATATTTTTTTCAATTTTATATTATGTTTTCGAAAATAAAACAAAATTTTGATTTATGACTCTTTAACTGAAATTTTTTCGATTAACTAGTGATATTATCTTAAGTTGTGCCTTTTTAACTGATAAAATGTTTTAATTTTATAAGTTTCCTAACCTAATTGAACTCACTTTTTACAACTAAAGAGGCACAATGCAAAATAATATACCACGAAATTTATCACTTTTTACAGTTATAGAGGCAGAACTCAAAATAAAACTCTTTATGTGTAATAAAAGTAATCAGCTGTTCTTGAGCCCATTAACGCAACTAAAAATAATTCTCTTTAGTTGATCGTGCGAAAGCAACACACTTGACATAAAAATAGTCATAACTGTATTTTTCCAGTTAAAGAAGATAGTTATGTGAACGAAATATTTGCAGCAGTTAGAAATGCGTACTCTGAATTAATTTATGCAAAAAACTCAGTTTTGGAAAATTTTGAGTTGTGACCCTTTTGTATTTAGGGTGCGATATATTAAAGAAACATGCAAAAATGTCTGGGTTATATGGGATTTTCGGCAAATGAAATCTTAAGTGGTAAACTGAGGCATAGTTTGGAAAGTTCAACAAGAAAAAAACTATTTCTCGGAAGACATAAAAAGGTTGGGACAACGTCAAACAAGTTATATCGCGCTATAGGAAGACTACGTTGTAGTAAGCTAAAACAACAACAATTACGTTGGAATATACACTTTTGTCCTGAGATTTTTTTTCTTTTCTTATGTAGTTCATACACTTATCCGCCTGCCCTTGTATAATATTTTTATTTTAAAAGCGAGCAAATGGGCAAAGGCAAGTATCCCAGTAATACTACTCCCAGTTTCATTAAATGCAAGTTGTATTCCTTCTACACAGGAACAGAGAGGATCCTCACCGCAGTTGATGCAGCTCTGGTGCAACGATAGATAGACAGGAAGACAAGCGACACCTGCAATCCTGTTCTTGTGAACGACTAACCATAGTTCATCAGTACACATGAAGAGAAATGATGGAGAGCCGTGGCAGCAAACCACATGCTGTAACATTCCGCCTAATTTGAGCCCGTGCGGTGGTGTAACATGTAAGGCCCTGCAAGTGGCCCTGGGAAAAGTTTCAATCTGCACTTCGAAGTGGTGTTGGTGGTTTTTGTGAATACTTGTAGATTTAAGATTACTTATAAAGTATAATAGTAGACGTATGACACATTGGCTGATGGCGAGCATGTTTGCTCGGTTATTCCTTCAGGCATCCAGGAAATAGTACGCCATGTTGTTCTTTTGACAGCGTAAACATCCCCCAGAATTTTTTGGGGAATGCTGCTGGAGTGACAACCGTTGACCGGATACAAATCCGGGTTGTTCCGGTAACGCATAACCGACTGTCGTGGGAACGAGCTCGTCATTACAGACGCTACTGTGGTTTTTCAGCTGTTGAAAATTCGAGCTATAAGCAAATATATCAATCCTTAATACGTCATTTTACAACTGCGTTTTAAGGAATTGTGTAGGGGTCAATTCTAAATAAGTAGGAGTTTAACCTACTACAATATCCAGACCGTAATTGAGCTACAGTTACGTGGCTGTCTCCAGGCAGCTGAAGCTCTTTGTCTGCAATTGATGGTGGTTAGACTTCAATAACAGCATTCGGGAGTCGATAGTTCAAGAAGGCGGTAAGAGTCTGCCGATGAATGTAATTTGGTGTCTGCCTTTATACTGACCGATCCAGTAGTTGCAGTTATGATTGGTCCTGGATCTTGTCGGTGTAGTAGAATATATGTCTACCGACTCACCACGGAGGAGGCTCAGGCTCCAGCAAATGTCTGCAGGGGTGATTCCTACGGTAACTCCCAACCAGAAATAGCTTGCTGAGCGTTTTGCTGTTGTCCTTGGCCGGGAGCATGGAAGCCTCGTTGTGAAGGCGGGACATCTGGAGACATCCCGTTGTTGTAGCCCACTGCGGATCACTAGAGCTACTCAACCAGACCGGCGCAGCATAATTCAGTACTGGCTGGCCAGTTGCTTTAAATTTCGCCAGCAATATTTCTTTGCCTTTGCTCCAAGTGCTACCCCAGATAGCCCTGCCTAGTGCGCTGAACATCCTTTATGCGTATAAGGCACTGGTGGATTTATTCACCCCCTCTTCTACATTCAACCACCATGTCAGCTTGAGGTCTATTATAGCCTTTAGGTGTTTCGTAGACACTTTAGAGTTAAGTGTAGTATTTTCTAGTCTGCGGCGAAACTAGGTTTGAATCTGGTAATACTTTGCATTAATATCTATCTTGTCTGGATTGACATTCAGCCTCTCCTTCTTTACCAAGTTGTGGATTTTTTTCGTGTCCCTCCTTTAGTATTTCGCTAAGAGAGTTTAGACACGTCTCTTAGGTGATGCCAGCTAAGTCATTTGCATATGCAGGCAACTTCGGTCCATCATCTCCCGTTTGCAGCAAAATTTTATTAATCACCATTTGCCACATTGACACCGAAGTTACATCTTTTTGAGACGGCCATTGCTCCCCAATCAGCCATGACTTTCTCGCAATTTTAAAGATTTCTGTTTTAGTGACGTCAATTGAACTAATATTCAACAAAAAGGCTTGGCGTATAGACGTTATACTGATGGCTTCAGACATGGCAACTATGACTTTCATATTAGGATCCCTGTGGTTATTGTGTAGATAATGGCGAGCAAGTGATCCCTGGTGAGTGATGAGCGGTAATCATGAATGCAGTATAAGAACAGTAACCTTAAAATTTGTCATTTATTTTATTACCATTTCATAACAAATTCGCACATATACAGACAATGCATATATAGGGCCAAAACATACGTATATATAAATCTACCTATGTATGTATATATATTTATATACCATACGTATGTAAATATCTTGTTTTGTTATTCAACAACTGCACTTGATACTCAATTCGCTTCGTCCGCGTACATTTGTTGCTGTATTAGTACTGCTACTAAAACTGTGCTCTGTCAAGGCGTTCGTGTTTGGAGATACCAATTCACATTTTTATGAATGTATGCATGCATGTATGCACTTTCAAAGGTACTCGTACAAAAGTTTAAATAAAACAAAATTTAGCAAAATAAAAAAATGCAATTTTGAGCGAGGCAATTGAAACAGAAAAAATAAATACATTCAACTTTTATTCATAAATAGTTTTTCCGAACTGACCTGCTCAACGAGTGTTTATTTTTCAATTGCTTGCCGTTTACAATTTCCGTAAAGCTTATTTGTTTCAATGCGAAATTACACGAAAATAACTTTAAATAAATTGCAGTGACATATGTACGTATATATGAATTAATAACACTACATACATATACAAATTATATAAATAAATAACATACATATGTACATAAATACATACAGATGCATGTGTATATATGCGTGCCTCAGGTAACGATTTCCTTTTAAAATGAATTTTGATATTCAATGTAATTGTAACTGTTATTGAGCAAGTGTGCACCTGAATCATCTTTTCTTAATTTACTATTAATTAACTAAAATAATTCAAACGAGCCATATGTGTGAAATGACTTGATTTAAATTCTAAAATGTATTTATGAGAGGATTAGGCGTGGATAATAAATAATAATACATCACTTAAATGCCCGTACTTTGACTTCACAGGAACTTTTATTTTCTGGGTGCTAAAGAAGACTGTTTTCATTCGACAATTCCAGTGAACCTCCCCAGTTGTTTATTTCTTTAATTATTTATTTATTGCAAACTGAGACGATAATTAGCGAAATATATGCGGTATATTTGTAGGTACCTACATTCACAAAACTAGATTTAAACAAAAATGCCAAAGCAAAGTTACACTGAGTGTGTACGTATGGGGTCGACTGACTGCGATATCAACGTAGTAAAAATGCTTACTCGTACATTTCATCTCATACCGAAGCAAACAGGAACGAATAAAGTGAAGAAAGAAAGGAGCAGATAAAATGCAAATAATGAAGGGTCGCAACGAATTACGAAATGCGCTACTTACTATACAGAAATATATATGAAATCACTTCAGCAGATGGCATTACCAATTTCAGGCCCAATTAATGTAACATATATATAATTGGCGCGTAAACTTTTCTTAACTGTGTGGCTGAGCTCCTTCTTCTCTTTGTGGCGTGCGGCTTGATGTTGTTCCACAAATGGAGGGACCTACAGTTATAAGCCGACTCCGAACGGCAGATATTTTTATGATGAGCTTTTTCATGGCAGAAATACACTCGGCGGTTTTCCATTGCCTGCCAAGGGGCGACCGCTATTAGAAAAAACTTTTTTCGTCATTTTGGTGTTTCACCGAGATTCGAACCTACGTTCTTTCTGAATTCCGAGTGGTAGTCACGCACCAATCCATTCGGCTACGCCGGCCGCAATTAAAGTAATACCATCTAGAAATGCTATAAAAAGGCAAACGACTACTAATTTCTCATATGAATATGCACCTTTATGCCGTAACTACATTTTTTGCTTGTTGCATGTCTGAATTATTGCTAATGATCACAACTTTACACTCATACGACAGTTACCGGAACAACCCGGATTTATATTTGGCCAAATATTGCAATTTCGGCAGCATTTTACAAATATTTCTAGCGAATGTTTAAGTTGTTATAAAACCAACAATTTTATAACCTTACCAGTTCAAAAGAATTCGAAATGTTTACCGCCCAAAAATACAGCTTTTGTGATTTTTAATAAATAATTTTTTTAAATAACATATTTTAATATTACTTCTCTAGGCATAGGAACTTATTTCGCCAAAATGATGTAATCCAAATTATAGGAGCGCGACACAGCGGCACGGTTAAAGTTACTTAAACTTCTTGTTGATTTTCGTTATCTGTTTTGACACATATAACGAATGCTGGGAGTTATTTATATGGAAGAAAATGCGAAAAAAAATTCTGAAAAATCAAGGTGAATTTTGCGCCACTTTAAAATTCGACAATTTTATACAAAAATTTAATTGTTTGCAAAAAACTGCATACTCGGATTTTTTTTAATTCAACCTAAAATTAGTTGCATTTTATACTAAATTTAAAACTTTTCATAAAAAAGTATAAAATAAATAGCTTAGCAATGTGAAGGTTGCATTTTGCATTTTGGGCATTTCGCGAGAGCGAGGCATTCTTGGGCCCAGCATAAATTCAATATTGCAATAAATTTTGGTCATCAAGAACATTTGTTTTCGTTGGATACCACGTAATTTGAAAATTACCCAAAACAGGGCTCGTGTCGATTGGTGTAAAAAATATTAA
Source organism: Anastrepha obliqua (assembly GCF_027943255.1). NCBI lineage: Eukaryota > Metazoa > Arthropoda > Insecta > Diptera > Tephritidae > Anastrepha > Anastrepha obliqua. The sequence continues at coordinate 60,129,536 of NC_072893.1, read as the reverse complement.
TGAAATTCAGCTGCGGTGGTTCAAAGCACGTCTATGATCTAGGCATATGAGGCGGAAGAAAACGGTAATCGACTGTATGGCAGCAATACAGGAAAACCAATCGCCGAAGACAAATCATTTTTCACTACGAAAATTCGAGCTCTCATGTAACGGCTCACACAAAAGAGTTTTTGAGCACTCAAACGATCAAAGTAATAGGTCTTACGCCTTACGACCCTGTTTTTTGCACACAATGATATCTTTTTGTTTCCGAACATCAAAAATAAAATGCGTGATCAACGTGTTTCAATGCCTGAAAAAGTCTTTGAAGCCTTTAAACAACTCGTGTTGGAGGTATGCACATCAGAGTAGCAAAAAAGCTTGGGAAAATTGGTTCAAGCGAATGTAGAATTACAATAACTCTTAAGAAGAATATCTTAAAAAACAATAAAATCATTTTCTTTATTATTTTACTGTGTTTTCATTAAGGCGTAATATTAAAAAGGCAAGCCTCGTACTACTATTTTTTTTTTTGACATTCATTAAATAAGAACGAAGAATACAGAAATAGGGATTGAATTTATAATAGATATATATATATAAATATGTATTATATACTGTGAACAGGTAATTTTGTCTATAAATTTTACAGTCTTTATTTATTATTTTTAAATTTTTTCTTCCACATCCAGTAAAACATATTTCTGCTAAAATTCTTTTCGGCCTTAAATTCACGCAAGATTTACGCTGAGCTCCTTCTATCCCGAGTGGTATTTTCGGTTTATTATGTAATTAGAAGTCACAAGGAGCGAATACGATTTCTGGTCGAATTGTCGCGTTCAATGAATGCATTCTCAGATGGCCTATATTTCTTATAGCTGTCGACAATCGTATGATTGTAATACCGCAATTAAAAAGCTACCATTAAAAAATATTTGTTATTAGGAGACACCATAAACTGTAGGCTTCTCGAGTTAGAGGACAACATAAACACGCATTGCAGGAAAAGCTCAAATACCTAATAAAATAAAAGTGACGAAGTTATTATACCAGATTGCAATTGTCGGATTTAACACAAGTGGAGTACTATGGAAAACGGATTTATTTATTTATTTATTAAAAATATAATTATGCTTAAATACACTTAATAACAAAAGGCACTAATAGCTAAGACTATCCGATTATTTTGGAAAACACATGCCACTTTTCAGACAGGGCATAGGTTGGGGTACCCCTAAGCGTGTTCATCGAGACTGCAATGTAAAATTACCCAATTTACAAATCAGTCATGGTTTAATATTCAATAAAAGGGCGCAAATTTATAAATTTTTGATTTATCTAGACCAACAACAATATTTTGTACGTTTGATCGTCAAAGAAAAGTATTGGCAATGTAGAAAACAAAGAATAAATTCGCCTTGCTTCATTCTGAGCTGACACCCACATAGACACGGCGAAAGAAAAAAACACAAATCAGCTGATTTACCGATACCAGCTTTAATGATTCGCCTTGCGCAGAAGCATTCAATAAGCACCTATAACGGGAAAAGATACAAACGAATTAACAATTTCCAACGCATTACAACACTTGTTGAATTCGACCCCGCTTTACAGATTATCGCCTTAAAACAAATGCCAATTTACAAAGATAATTAAATGTGGATGTGAATATCCCTAATTTTCATATATGCAAGTCCTAAGGAAATAATCATCTTAGCAGCATTTTTCGTAATACAATTTTTTCGCAAATTTGTTTTCCTCTGGCTTAATGCCGATTATAGAGCGCTGCTGTTGAACAAAATCGAAAAGCTTTTGGCGTTTTACTTTCATTGTTTTATTATCGTCCATTTGTGGAGAGCGTGCCTGTGCCTGTGCCTGTTTATTCTTAGCAAGCTTGCTTAGGTACAAATGTATGCGTAGATCCATGTTCATGTCTGTGTCAGAGGATGTGTATGTATATGTACATATATACATTTTTGAAGTGCAAAGATTGTTTTGCCTTCGGATTTCTTTTATCATTGTATTGTAATATCAAGATTAACCAAAAAGTCATAAATTAAATAAAATGAATTTCAAACTTTTAGGTTAATGTTAACTGATGATAAATTGACATTTCTTTACAAATCCAGCAATACGAAAACTGTTTTCTTTTGTTTTAGTTATTTTAATTACACACAAAGAACTACAAATCATCTGAGTATTTTTTTTGTAGTGTTGGTGCTACCACGAAACGTCAACAAATTGAAAGCTTCGCCAGCTGTTTTGCACAACAACACAGTATTGGTGCATTCACCACAATTGTAAACAAAGTGAGATTTTCCGTTTGAATGAAGAGAGCCATATATTGAATTCAGCTTGGTTACTCTCTTTAACAACTCACCAACACTAAGTAAATGTGTTTCTCTAGTGTGAGTTGGAATGTGCCATTGTGTGCGTGCGAAATCGTTCTGAGCAAGTGTGTGCGTGTGTGTGGTTGTATTGTTTTGAAGTTCAGATATATTTCGTTTATTTTTGTAATGTGGTTTAAATTTAAACCCATTTTTAACAATGAAATACACATAAAAGAAACAGAAAAGGCTGACAAGAGCTATGACAATAAAAGAAAGCTGATAAAAAAGGACTTATCACACACTTAATACACACATGCATATAGTTTCAAGAAGCTGCCTGCGGTTAGGAAATATTTGTTATCAATTTTTGCTGTTGTTTATCACTCAATGTTTCCGTAGGTTATGACGACGATACGCCCTTTTCGTTAAACTCAGCAAAGACTCAAACAATTTTGTGTCTAAAGATTTTTCATAAGAAATGGACATGGTTTATCATTTTCAAGGACGAATTGGAATAATAATACAATAATTAGACAGGCGTCTTGATAGATTTTTACACCGAATTGCAGAACAATGAAAAAATACAGTTTCATAAAGCCTCCGGTGGCTGGCTTGTTTCTTGCAGAAACTTTTTCAAGACAGAACTTTGCGCTCATAACTTTGCCATTGCCTTTCATAAAATGTGTTAGTACCAATTTTATAGTAATTTTTCGTGTTCTGTGTATGAAACCAGGTCCTATTGCAGGCCTGTTAGTCACAAATGCAGCTGGCTAAGGTTGTATTAGAATTAGAATTTATTGAGGTTATGTAACTATATTTTGTAAATCGTACCATTAGTAGTGCTTAAATTTAATTGTTATTATGTTCGAAATGCTACGATCAAAACAGGTTTTTGTCCGCCACCACTCATATAATGGAATCCTTAAAAGTGTATTATTTCCGGAATGATTTGAAAAAATTAAAGAAAAGGGAAACGTGCAGCTATTTAACAAAAATATATATATATATATAAAAATATATATATATATAAAATGGAAGGACCTACAGTTTGAAGCCGACTCCGAACGGCAGATGGTTTTTTATGGGCTTTTCATGGCCAATATCTGCCGAGGGGCGAACGCTAATAGGAACATTTTTTTCTATCATTTGATGTTTAATGCACGGAGATTCGAACTTACGCACTTGCGCACTTGGTAGTCACGCATCAATCCATTCGGCTACGGTGGCCAATAAAATAGATATTGCAATACCATAATTGTTTATCGCGGTACAGACTAAGTGTGTCACAGGATGGAGTAGGTTACTAGACTCTTTCCTTTTAAACAAAGCTGAGAGCTGACTTCTTATTGCTAAGGCATTTGATTTTCCAAAAAGATTTAACTAATGCATATCTATCATAGGTGGGCACACTGCATTATAAATTTCCTGCATTACAAATAGCAGTAATCAGTAAAATTTTACTGATAATGAAGTTTAATTTGCATTACCAGTAAACTTTTACTGATTACTGAAAAAAATTGCAGTAAAAATATTTTTTTACTGATTACTGAAAAAAATTGCAGTAAAAATATTTTTTTACTGATTACTGAAAAAAATTGCAGTAAAAATATTTTTTTACTGATTACTGAAAAAAATTGCAGTAAAAATATTTTTTTACTCATTACTGAAAAAAATTGCAGTAAAAATATTTTTTTACTGAATACTGGAAAAAATTGCAGTAAAAATATTTTTTTACTGAATACTGGAAAAAATTGCAGTAAAATTACTGATAATATAATTTGATTTGCATTATCAGTATAATATTTTAGTATTTAGCGGAATTGTGTTTCCTTTTAAAAATTCCTACCATTCTCAGTGGTGAGCTTGAGTACTTAGAGGAATACGTAAAGCTTATGAGACCTATTGCAAAAGCAATCGACTTCCTTCAGGGTGAAAAGACAATGTATTTTGGTTATTTCATACCCATTATAGTGTCCTTAAGAATAAAAATGCGTCGTTTGGAGCCTAAAAGTTTTAAGTATTTAACCGAAAGTAGCAAAAAAATGCATGAAGCTTTGCTTAAAAGATTTGAAAAGTACTTCCTGATTCAGCCTGACGCTTGGGATGCTGTTATTGCCGCTATTTCTGTTCCTGACATTAAGTTGCGATTTGTGAAAGCTCTTTCAGAAATTTTTTTCAGTAATCAGTAAAAGTTTACTGATAATGAAAACTAAATTGCAATATCAGTTAAATATTATATTTACTGCATTTTTACTGTTACTGAAAAGTGCCCACCGATGATATCTATATTGAAATTCGCAAATTGCTGAAGCCAAAAGCATGTAATGCGGCACATATTTTGGTAACTATTTCGAGTAATGGTTGTTATTGTTGTTATTGTAGCAGCATACATGGACGGGGATTGTTGCTGGGGTGACAAGTCCTTACCCGGACATAACTTCGGGTCATTCCGGTAACGTAGAAACCACTATTGTGGGAATGTCGAGTAATGGTTTTAACGTGCTGCTGTCCGGCTAGACAGGCACTGCCTCAGAAATATCAGTTTTCGGATAATATAGATAATAAATAATAATTATAATTATATAAATTAAATTATGAAAATATACACACCAAAAATTGAGTATCCTTTCATTCATTATCCTTTATATTATGCCGACTTTCCCAACTTATTACCGCTTCAGTACATTGATAAAAGTCTCATGTGGCACACGGATATTTGCAAACATTCGCATTTTCTTTTTCCCCTCTGCCTGTTGCTTCAAAAGCTTCATACGACGCGTCACATCACCACCATACTGCAATAAAATAAAATAAAAACTTATAAATATGGTTTTGATTAAGATTTGTATGCTTTAAAATACCCACCAATTTGGCTGTCACATCCTTTCTATACGCCTTTATAGTCTCCCGCGCTAGAACTTTTCCTCCCACACAAGCTTGTATGGCTATTTGCACCATTTGCCTTGGTATAAGGTCCTCCAATTTAGTTACCATTTCACGCGCTATACTACTTGCTTTGGACGTGTGCACGATGCGGCACAATTCGTCGACAGGACGTCCATTTAGGTGAATGTCCATGCGCACAATATTAGTTAAATGATATCCGTGATCTTCGTAATTGAAACTAGCATAACCAGAGCTTATGGACTTTAAACGGTCATTGAAGTCTAATATTATTTCACTAAGCGGCAATATGTACTTCATTAAAATACGATCATCGTCAATATTGATTGAAGCCTCCTGATGGCCACGCCGTTCAACACATAAACTAATTATTGGACCCAAATATTCTGTGGGTGTTATAATTGTGCCTGTAAAGAACCATTAATATTTTACAAAAATTGTTCAACAACCTGATTGCACTTGTATACTTTAAGCATAAATATTATATGTATAACAACCTTTTACTAGTGGTTCATAGTATTCCTTAACATTGTACGGTTCCGGAAATAGAGTTGCATTAGAAAGTTCCAATGTGTCCGTTCCCATTTGTTTTATCATTTTTGGATTTTTCAAAACAATACGATAAGTTACAGATGGCGCAGTAATGATTGGCTCTGTGCCATACTCCTGTTCTAGCCGCTGACAAAAGACTTCCATATGAAGTAAACCGAGAAACCCTAAACGCCACCCTTGACCTAAAGCCGGACTTGAATCGACCTTCACTGTGACCGCTGAATCATTTAACACTAGCTTATCGATGGCACTGCGTAATGCCACATGTTTCGATTGGTCAGCTGGGAAAACACCTGCATACACCATTGGTTGTTGCGGCTTAAAACTAACAGCTGCAGCTACATTTTCGTTTTTTAGATGCACCGTGTCGCCAATAATAGACTCTTTGCTATTTCGCATGTTACATGCAATCAATCCTACCTGTCCTGCTGAGCTGCAAAATAGGCAAATGTGTTTTTTTAATGAACTTCTAATAAATATTTATATACCTACTCACATGCTCTCAATTGGCGTTTCACTCGGTTGTAATATAGTGATGCCTTTGACAGGATACGACTTTTTTGTGACCATCGATTGTATCTCCTGTCCAATGTTCAGTGTACCGTTTAGTACATAAATTAAATTTAAAGCACCACGATATTTATCAAACCAGCTATCGAAAATCAAAGCACGGAATGGTGGACTGCGATTCACGGGCGGCGGTGGGATTCGTTCAATGACGCTGTCGAGCACACCAGCTATACCGGTTCCTAATTTGGCGGAAATCTTGAATATTAACAATTTAGCTTTGATGTACTTTGATATATTTTTATTTGTTACCTTTAGGACGCTTTCGGGATTTATTCCAAACAAATTTTGCAAATCTTTGCACACTCGCTCCGGATTCGCGTGTTTGATATCTATTTTGTTTAGCACTGGTATTATTGCCAAATCACGTTTCTTTGCCAAATGATAGTTGGCCACAGTTTGTGCTTGAACACCATGGCAAGCGTCAACCAATAAAACAACTCCATCGCACGCAGCCAGTGATCTTGAAACCTACAATATAACAAATTATATAAGCAAAAATCCATGCTTACATATAAAGATACTATTTTAAGGATTAACCTCATTCGAGAAATCAACATGGCCAGGTGTATCAATCAGATTTAATAAATATTCTTGATTTTTATAGGTGTGAAATATGGAGGCAGTTTGTGCTTTTACTGTTATACCACGTTCACGCTCCACTTGCAAGCTGTCCAAAACCTGAGCACCCGAGTTCTGTGGTATAGCGCCAGTCAACTCCAGTATACGGTCTGCCAAAGTACTTTTGCCGTGGTCGACGTGAGCAATTATACTAAAATTTCGAATACGTTCTATCGGGATATTTAAAAAATCCGAAGATAACTTCTTGTCGGTATCCCTACAGACGCTGGTGCTACTGATTTCACGTGCATGTGACTTGCGAAGTTGTAAATATGCACTAGAAAGTTAAATAAAATCCTTTAATGGCAATGGAAACTTGGGTTCCTTTAATATTTACCGGTATTTGGGATGCACCATGCCCAGTTTATAAGGAAAAGTAATCAACTTGTTATACATTATTCTTGTAAACTCGATCATACTTTTCTAAAAGTCTTAGGGTCCGGTCCACAAAAAAAAAACAGAACAATTGTGATAAGCGAACAGCTGATGGAGGAAATGCCACCCATTTCAGGAAAGACACAAAAAAAAGATTGAAAGAATATTTCATTAATATATTTGTTACCCTTAATGCATACGCAAATTTCAGAAAAAAAATCTGCATTCATATTCTTATATAATTTCAATTCATTAATGGCCATATTATTGGCTCATGTATGTTATGTCTTGCTTTTAGCAGAAATTTAAAATTACATCGTTGTAGCAGTGACAGTGATGGTAAGTGGTTTTTTGAAAAATCCCTACAGAGCCCAAAAAAATTCCCTACTTTTCCCCACGCTTACAACAAATTTTCCCTACGAAATTCCCTACATTTTTTTCTCCTGTGTTTACCTATAATGAGGCAATTGCAACGTCAAAATTGAATTGTTTGCTTAAGATTTTTTAAAAATTCCGTACAGAGCTTCTGCAGTGCAATCAGTTCTTATTGGAATTAGATCCATCAGCTTAACCACAAGCCGCTCGCTTTCCTCGTCGAAAAATCTCACCATGAGACACATATGCTTATTGAGTGCGATGTCTGTGCTCTCTTCGATCATTATGGAAAATTTGTTTACTTTTAATTTTTTAACTAAATTGTCTTTTTCTTCTTTTGCCAATTCATTTTTTATTATGCTGATGCAGCGCAACATTATGCTCAGCGAAATTTCGAAATTTCTGGAGCCATTTGGTTTACTCGCCATTTAAATCACCATTTTTACTTAAATATAAAATTTTTATTCAATTCGCAAATTTTAACTCGTGTTTATTTTTAGTTTGCGATCAGCTGTTTTTCGCACTTGCAAGTTCTTGCAAGTAAAAATCTGTCCAGTAAAAACTTGCAACGTCCCCTTAAAATAAAATGCCATTTTGCTCTTTTGCTTTCCCCTACTTTGCAAGTTTTTTGTATACATGAACACGTAAACATAATCATTTGTAAGCACTGTTATGAATAATTTGCTTCATGAACAGACCTTTTGTATATAGTCACATGCCCATGCTCCCACTACCAACAACACACACTTCCTAACCTCTCCTACTTATATTCTCACATTTATTCTTCACTTTTCATAATTGCCCCCTTACTAAATGACCTTTCTCTCTTTCTTGCAAAACCGTAACAACAATTTACACTTTGACTCTCGCTATTATATAATATTATTATTTTTAAGCTCATATTTGTTAACTTAGTTGTAGGAATTTGGTAATCTTGGAAATCATTAATAAAATTACCTTCAAAAATAATGGATTTTTATTTATTTATTTTATTTTATTTTTTTTAAAAGCTTCAGAAATTTGTAAATTTTTTTAATGTTACCTTCAGTGGCATCTTTTAAAAGTAGAAGAGGATCTGTGTTACTGAAGTGGTGATGCCTTTGAGAAGCAAGTTCTGGGCAGGATACCAGTAGATGACTGTGCATTGGCAGAAGGCGCAGGTGTTGGATGTATTACCCTGTAATAGGTGTATGCTAGTAATTATGGTGTGTCCAATACGGAGTCGTGTGTATGGGTTAATGTGGTTGATGGGTACCGATGATGGATAGGCAGGTTTTTTACGGTTGGGGTTAATATTCGAGTAATGGTGTTTATAATACGACCACTCACGAAGTAACTTAGTTTGCCTCGGTATATGTCGCTGGGTAGGATGACTTCTGATGTGACTGTTGGTGTAATGGAAATATCCTTGGCAATGGTACCTGCCAGTGTGTTACCCTGGATGCCCGAGTACCCAGGTATTTAGATAATTTGTATGCTACTACGATGGGTATTTAGTATGTTTTTAATGCAGTCGATGATTTTGCGTGATTTTTTATGGTTTTGGATGGCTTGGAAGCAGGACAAACTGTCGGAGCAAATTATGTTTACCCTTACTTTTGGCGCAGTATTGAACGACTTGTAATATAGCGGTTGCTTCAGCGGTGAAAATCGAGCAGAATGAAAATAGAAAGGCGTACGCGATAACTTCCTGATTTTCCTTTCCACTGCGTGACAGTGTGGGATCCTTTTGACCCGTCAGTAAAAACCAATTGCCACCCGTTAAATTTATAGTCTGTATTAGATTGGGAGAGCTTGGCCCTGTAGACGGCGTTTGGAGTATTAAAAAAAAAAAATAAATAAATAATTGGCGCGTACACTTCTGTTAGGTGTTTGGCCGAGCTCCTCCTCCTATTTGTGGTGTGCGTCTTGGTGTTGTTCCACAAATGGAGGGACCTACAGTTTCAAGCCGACTGCGAACGGCAGATATTTTTATGAGGAGCTTTTTCATGGCAGAAATACACTCGGAGGTTTGCCATTGCCTGACGAGGGGCGACCGCTATTAGAAAAATATTTTTATTAATTTTGCTTTCACCGAGATTCGAACCAACGACCTCTCAGTGAATTCCGAATGGTGATCACCCACCAACCCATTCGGCTACGGCCGCCGTTGGAGTATTATCTTTCCTTAAATTAGCTGGTCGTTGATAAAGAATTTTTTGCTAACCGCCCACGGTGGGTGATTAGTGTACCGCAGAGTGTGTGGTTTAGAGGGCAGTTCCGCATGCTTAGCAAATAAGGCGCAGGTGTGTATTGGCGACAGTATTTTAGGTGTAGATACGCGTGAGGTTGCAGATTGAAAGCCTTTGCCAATGAGAAGGTTGAGGCTTAGAGTAAGCTTTGGATAGAGCCTGAATATTTTGTCCTCCATGTTGTCGTATAGAGACGGAAACCCGATTTGGCAAGAATGGCCTTTATGGGCGATGTCGGAAAAGCGCGTATGGATCTGCGCACTGCGGCATGGTAGGGGGCAACAAGTATCTTTAGATTTTGTTTGGCGTGTAATCCATAAACAGCTAAACCGTAATTAATGGTTCATAGGATGAGGGCTTTTACCATGTTAATCAGTAGAGTTGAGCTAATTAGCGAGCGTTTGCTTGACAATTTAATAATATTTAACTTAACATATAGTTTTTCCCTGACATATTTACAGTGCTGTTGGAAGGAATATTTTGGATCGAATATAATACCAAGATTTACACCATTGAGGGCAAGGGCAGAAGGACACTCCCCTTTTTTTATGTAAATGGTTTTTCAATTGGCGCGGGTCGATTTTGGCGCCCTGTAGCAGCCATTTTGTTTTGGTGACATCTGTCAAATCTTTTGTTTATTATTCAGTTGTTTATGCCAAATCATCATGGCAAGTTACACGATTTTTCGGTATATGTGGTGGCCCTTCCAATTTCTTATGAGCCATATTGAACCATATGGACCTGGACGACATGTGGTTCCAGCAGGACGGCGCAACTTGCCACGCAGCAAACGCCATTTTATTCCATTTTAACATCTACCCGCCCTTATTGAAAAACCCTTTATATGAAGCATTTTGGTTTTACTAGGACAAATTGAAGCGCCTGAGAATAGAGACCAGGTGGATAAAAGGCGTAAGATTTTGGAAAAGGTTCTCATTACTTTCGCTTGATCATTGGATTTGGAGAATAGCAATACATCGCCTGCGTATATTTGGTGTTGGATTGTTGGAAACTTGTTAAAAATGGTACTAATTTCGTTAAATGGATTTTTATTATATATATTTTTACCTTATTGTTCTATTTGTAGCTCTACTGCTGCCACCTGTTCAACGTTCCTTGGTGTGCGTTAAAACTATGTATATAAATTGGAAAATATGCGTCTTACTTATAAAATATATTTGAGTTAATTATTAGTAGTAACAAAGATTAACATACATATATACATCTAAACATTTTTATATAAATCCCACAAATAATCACATTTAATTTAAACCTAAAAATAATTGCACATATATTCGAATACATCCAGCTTCCTTTTAGCGCGCTGCGAATGTATTATCCAAGCAATATTTACAACATGCAAATTTCCTAAATGATTCTTAAAACGTTTTAAGATCCACGCTTTCAGTTTAACTTTATCAATTAAATTTGCGTTGATGAAAACGTAATTAATACTTTGAATGTTAACATCATTTGGGACATCATAGCACCGGCCTCCTAAATACTGGTAAATCACTTTTGCTAGCTGCGTATACTGATCTATGCTGTAGAATGTAGCATTGCAATTGCTAAAGAAATCCGTATTTTCATCATATAAAATCATTTCAAGTTCAGCTGCATCTGCGGCTGAAGGCTCCACGACTGCAAGCTGAAAATAAACGTCATCCTCCATATACTAAACATTTACACACTTAGAGAGATCAACTTGGACAAATTACTTACATCTTCGTCTGTAATACCATCCAAGACTTTCATCAATTGCTCAACATCTGTACATTCCGTATATGGGTCGCCATATTTATCGAATATTTGCGAAAATTCAGTTTCTAACTCATTCGTTACACAAACCATATCTGTGGGAGTTAATTGCAATTCCTGTCGTTTGCATGTGTCTACCAACCACTCCAATTTTGCAATATTGTAATGCCGCGATTTACACAAAACCTCGACACGAAAGATTCTATCACCCGCAACTGATAAACATTTGGAGTCTTGTATGGGATTTTCTACTATTTCACCGCCATTACGGACCACCATCGCTTTTAGTGCCTCCGGCGTATAGCCGTTCTTTAAACTTGCACTCAGTATGCAAAACGAGAACCCTTCGAATAGATTTGAAGATGGTTCAATCTACAAGAGACAAATTTTTAGTAATCTCATAATATTTGCTGTCTATTTATTACCTCAGTTGGATTAAAACGGCGCTCATAGGACAGGACGCCCAATTTACGACGCTCTGCGACAGTTAATTTACGTCTCTTTTGTGGTGCCGTTAAATCTCCCAATTCAACGCCGCGCTTATCTATCTTTTTGAGACCCCTTTCACCCTAAAAAGTAAAATGATCAATAGTAAGAAAAATAATAGTATGTTGTTGTTGTTGTTGTTGTAGCAGCATAAACATTACCCGTGCTTATACGAGGAATGCTGCTGAAGTGTCAGTCCTTGGCCGGATATAAATCCGGGTCGTTCCGGTTACGTAGAACCGACTGTCGTGGGAACGCAGTATAAGGAGCGTCGCTGTCGCTTTAGTTGGGTGCAATTTCATATATGGCACTGAATCATGCTTTACTTTTGACAGGGAAGCTCTCGAAATTCTATAAGATAATCAAACCTGAAACATTTCCATGTAATCGTGCAGCGAAAGACACTCATTCCACATTTTGTCGTTACGCCACCATTCTATGCGCGGGAAATGCAACGATTTAGAAAGAGCAAAGGCTGCAGAAGGTGTCAAATCAGTTGCTCTGATTTGCAATATTACAGATTTGCTTGGCTCAATCCACACATCAGGTCTGCCTTCAGCACTGGACTGTTTATAATGATACCAATCGGGTGGTGGTTCCATTTGCCTATCTTGCCAATGCGGTTTAAGAGCGTCATTCAGCCGCTTACTCTGCCTGGTTCTATTGTCAACCTTACCGACGCTGTAAACGGCAAATTGTGTGTCCGAGGTGTATTTGAGCACACCTAGCAAAAAAGACTTAATAAATGTACGCGTTCGATTGTAGAAACCACCAATTACAAGTAAATCGAACTCAGTTGTCAATCCAGTAATGTACTAAAATAGAACAAAAGTATATTGAATAGAAAAAAAAAAAAAATTATATCACAAACTTACATCGGCTTTTATTTTATACCAGCCACTTCCAATGCGTATGTCTGGCCGGTAGATAGAGTTTTGCTTCTTCAGCACGACTCCCTCCTGTTTTGCATCCAATGCTTGCTGAAAGAGCTGCCGAAACTGCTCCACCGTTGTTAACTTCTGTGGCCGCATGATTTGCAATATTCCTGACTGCTCTACTCTAATAAGCTCGACGACCTTCTGGCAGCGTTGTGCGTATGGCATTTCCAACATACTATTGCCATTAAAGTAGAGCACATCGAATACCACAAAACAAGGTCGCCAATTCAATTTGTTATCCAAATGCTTAACGTCTGTATTCTCGCCTTTGTCACGAAAGCATTTTAGCTGCATATCGTATACCATCATTTCCCCGTCGAGTATTATGGACTGCATTTCGCTTGGTAAGAGCGACTGAAGTAGAGGCGTGAACCTACCACTCTTATAGTCTTCACCGAAGCTATGGGTGTAATCAATTCCTCTGCGGGATATATATTTGAAACGCCCATTTGCATAATGCAGTTGAAAACGTTCACCATCCATTTTTGTCTCTGAGTAAAGCACGTCATCAGCCATTAATTCTTCAATACTACCGTGAAACTGTTCACACAACATTGGTTGTATATGTTGAAAGGGTTCTACAATTTTATTTATATTAAAGGTGCCGCTGGCGACATTTATTTTCGAATCGCCAGGTACGACTTCTGCTTTTATGTATTCACTATCTATTTTATTATCCGCCAGCAGACAACACACGCGCTTCAAATTTGAGCAACGTCTATGCAAATCTCTAGCTTGTGCATGCATGAGCGCGAAAATACGTTGTGCGCCAATCCCGAGGTGCATGTTCTTCAGCAGTAGGCGTATGAACCACATTTGCTCTTGAGCCGAGGCTATTTCAGTTAATCGGGTTAGTACCTTTTTTGTATCTACGGGGATAATAGATATAGTTAAGTGGAATCGCATGGATGAAAGCATATATATCTATATATGTGACTTTGTTCACGATGCTACCAAATTGCCCACTTATGGCTCAAACTCACCTTGTCGATCATCCTCAGCAATAGTATCTAACATCTGATGCACTTCGTACAGAGAGAGTTCACTTGGTTCGTGCCTGCAACGAGGCATCAGCACTGCATATACGATATCTGCATAGTCCCCTTGCGATCCATTATAGCGACGCGCTTGTAAACGCTGCACATCGTTGGCTAGAATGATTCATTTCAAATTATTTCCACATTTATTAGATTTTTTATATTAAAGCATAGTTAAATCTCCAAGGAAACACATACAATCTTTCGAAAGCTGTAATACGTCAATGTACACGCTACCAAGCGTTGTTATTTGCAATCCATATGCCTTTCGTGACATGTCGTCCCGCGGAATCAGACATCTGAGCACGCAGAAAAAACTGGAGCTGCCATCCTACAAAAAGAGTTACTAAATTAAGAAAAAATGGCACAATATATCAAAACTTTAGCGCCTATTACCTCAGGACTCTCCGCAGGGATCCCTTGTTCTTTGCGGAATTGTGGTCGAAACTTTAGAAATGACTCATAATAGCGACGTAATATCTTTTCCTTTAAAGTTTGTTTTTTAGCATTCTTCACTTTGTCGAGCATCGAACAGATATCGGCGAATTTTATATTTTTTGAGATATCCATGTTGTGAAATTTAAATTTGTTTACGCATTTAAGCATAGATAATAAGATGTCAAACTCTTTCATTTTGAGAGAGAGCGCGCCCATGAGGACGTTTCAAAACTTGGCAGCACTCACACATTATGGGATTTTGAGCAGCTGATAGGCGAAATGGCAGGCTGCCAGAAGAAACGCGCCAAAAATAATTGACGAAAACAGTTCCTTTTTGCTTAATGGAGAAATGAGGCGTTGAAATGTTTATAATTATTTGTCTTAAAATTAATTCAATTGAAATGTAATAATTGAAGTGAGTTTGTAGAATCCAAAGCTCGTTATATCCCTCTCGACATCTACTTTTAATTAGTCTCATGTACATAATGTAATTTTATTGAAAACTGTGTGTTGGTTTATGTAAATTTGTATATACGTAAATATTCTATGGTTGAAAAGATTAGGTAAGGGAATTGAATTTTAGTTTGAGATATTTTACAAAAATTAAAGGTAATCTGCTTTAACTTATTCTGTTCGTTGTTTGAGATTTTTTTTTGTTACCCACTTTCTGTGTTGTATTAAAAAATTGCAATATGTCATGTTTTTAATTATAACTTATGTTTTTCGCGTTCATTACTTTATTATTATTAAATTACTTTTGTATTTCAGTTTTGAATAATTTCATTTACATATAAATTTTTAAATTTTTTGCTTATTTATGTACACATTTCATACGGATTGTGCTTATTAACACACTTTTATTAGGTCGGGTTGTATGTATGTATGTATGTATGTATGTAACGGAATCTTTGAGCTTAATTTTCACTGGCTTCTAAAAATCTGATCGACTTGAAATTTTGCATACCTATCAAGGACCGATGACAATGCAATAATTTGATAAAAATTTTCCATTATCCTTATTAGGATTGCCAGGATTAATATTTTCTTTTTTTTACTGTGGGCAAAAAGTAAGGTGAATTTGGTTGTAAAATGAAAAATCTTTATTTATTCTTGTAAATCAGTTTCTCAGGCTCCCTCCACGAAATAAGTTCTTCGTCCCGATTACTTCTTTATCACGGCCGATAACTGCATAGCTTTAGACTCACAGTCGATAAGAAAGGAATTAATTATAACACGAATATATCGAATCATTTATTCACTGACTGCAAAGATAACAATAATTTTCATTCATAATAAAAACAAATAGTTTAAAGAAACTAAAAAACACGCTTTTTTGCTAATCGAACTAAAAAGTAGAAAATAAAAAATAGTTTAAAAAAACTAAAAAAACACGCTTTTATTGCTAATCGAACTAAAAATTAGAAAATAAATTTTAATGACAAAGAGACCTATAATGAAGTAATAGCAAATCGAACGATCAGTCATAGTCAGCTACCTCAGAACAAAATTATAACAAAAATTAAGATACAAATAGAACAATTAACACAAATTATTAGCTCGGGTTGTATGTATGTAATGGAATCTTTGAGCTTAATAAGGCTGATATCAACGGCAGAAGAGCTAGGCATAAACCCCATATCAACGAACGTAATCGTAAAGCAATGCTGTGATTTGCCAAGGAACATCAATCAAAGATTTCTCATTTTGGCGGAACGTGCTATTCACTGATGAAAGCAAGCCCAATATTTTTGATTCAGATGGCAGACCCTATGTCCAGATTTAAACCCCATTGAGAACTTGTGGAGCTATCTCGATGGGAAAGTTCGCCAGCATAGCATAAGTTCAAAGGATGTCATGACGAGGGCCAAATCGATAGGTATAGATGTGTTCCCGTCCGACACTTTTAGCTGTGTTTCCACAATTTTTTTTATTTTTTACGAACGGTTCATATTGTGCTACCGATATTCTTGTCATTTCTTTATTTTTCATTCCGATAAAATATTTTTTCAGTGTTGAAATAAAAGATCGAACTTCTTCAATAGCTTTATAAAATTGCGCACTGGTGTGCAACAGTAAAACTTTGAAATTAAAAAAGGAAACGTGTTATTATTCAAGCACCAAAATTAGGGGCCTCGCATTAGAACATCTTATTAACTTATTGGTCGTGAATGATAACAAAATGCCTAACTATGAGGAGCTCTCAACAGTGGTTGAGTCGCTTAAAATGCAATTGAACGAGGCATAGGCATTCGGCGCACAACAATCGGCAGATCAGATCAACTCATCCACATCAAGCCATATAACATCGATTCAGGAAGTCAGATTCACGCAGTTTTACGAAAACGACCCGGAACATTGGTCTGTAATCGTAGAGTCACACTTTGAGGCACGAAAAATAACGTCAAACAAATCGAAGTACTTGCACACAGTTGCAAACTTATCTAGCAAAGTCGCATTGTAAGTAAGGGAATTGCTTCTAGAGCCATTCTGCGATGAAAATTATGACAAATCGAAGCAACAACTCATATAAATTTACACTGAGTCTGCGACTATCAAATTTGAGAAATTGATTTCAAACGAAGCGCTAGGTGATAAGAACCTTCGCAAGCACTACATAAAATAAAGTCACTCGCTTCGAAAGATGTTGGAGATTGCATCAAAAACTTATGGCTAAAAAAATTGCCGCAAACAATGAGAACATCAAAACACAGACTAGATGATTTAACTCAAATTGCCGATCGAATGTGGGAGGTTTCTAACAAATTGTAGGCAGGTATATCTCCAGCGTGGAAAAAATTCCTCTGAAACGCAGAACCGGCCGACACGTCGAGAAATAACACCACATCGACAGCGTGGCCGCTCATGCAGTACCAAGCGAAACGCAAAAGAAAGCAATGATAACAATGATTTGTGGTGGTATCAACAAAAATTAGGAGATGGGGCAAAAAAATGTCGTTCACCTTGCTCATTCAACCTACAATCAAACTCAGGCGTCGACACTGTACACGTCTTCAAAGCGCCTGTTCATACACGATCTACTATCTGAGCATGATTTCCTAATCGACTCAGGTGCTGATCACTCAATCCTAAAACCAACAAACAATAGCAGCTTGCTCAACATCAATAATCGGTGCAGGCCTTTTAAACAAATATGGTTTGCTTGTAGACATAAAATGGAAACGGTAACTCACCTCAGGCAACTATAATCGATGCGACTAACAAATTTTCGTTTCTTTTATCTGAGTTTAAGGAATTACTTGACGATAAGCCCCCGTTCTTTAGTACCATATGTTGTACCATGCAGTACATATTATGATCCCTCGGAAAACAGATGATTATTGCGCATTCTATTTTAGTTAGTTTCTCATTTAATTTTTATAACAATAAATGGTGATTCATATTTACTTATTTAAAATTCAAGTATTTTTAACCAACAACGAATATTTTCCTTGAAGATTATTTTAGTCATCTTATGAAAAACACAGATGAGTAACAAAATAAATTTCATACTAGCTAAACATTTTTTAATTGAGAGTGTGTGAGTCAGTTGAGTTAATTTGGCAATATATAATATATATAAGTTATATTTTGGTATCTGACCAAAGTACGTAAATACGTATTTTCTTGTAAAAAGCTGTTCCATGTATTATTTACGATAAAACCTTATGCCGCCACAAATGATTAAACGCCGGCTCGCTGATTATTTTATTTCGGGTATAAAAAAATTATTTTTAAATATATATGAAAAGTTTTTTATTGAAGAAAAACATTCTATATCTGATGTAAAACAGTCTCATAGCTTATTTCCACCAACATTTTAATGCAGTTAAGAGTTCCGTTAAACAGCTAGTTTTTATTTATGTTTAAGGATTTCTCCTAACAAAGGGGGTTATTTGCGAGTCTGAAAAGCAAGTACGAAGATTCTTGTGTTGTAAAATCTGTGCTGTAGAAAAAATTGTTGTCCAGTCGCCAAAAAAATTGGTTATATTACACGGTCCGGCACTCGAAGTGTAACCAATTAAAAGGCCATTCAAAGTAAAAAATGTGTGAAAATAATACAAAATTAAGAATCAATTTACTTTTGCTCGATATGACCACCTTTTGCCTTGACTTTGGCCTTGAGACAGTCCAGAAACGAGTCGCAAGTTGCCCGAATGTGACTTGCTGATATTTTGGCCCACTCGCAGACAATAGCTTTTTTCAGCGCCTCGAGGCTGGTGAGTCTTTTACTTGCTCTCCAAAATGCCCCAAAAAGAATAATCCATTGGATTCGCGTCTGGTGAATTTAAGAGCCAGTGTGTGGACGTTATAAAGTTCGGAATGTTGTTTTTTAGCCATTCTTGGTTCACTCGGGCTTTGTGAGACGGTGCCGAGTCCTATTGAAACGTCCATGGTCTGCTACCGAAATATTTGTCTGTCCACGGCTTCAAAGCAACCTCCAGAATACTTTCCCGATAATATTTCGCATTTATTTTTATGCTAGGCTCGATGAAAATGATTGGAAAGCGCCCATCTGCGGTTACAGCGGCCTAAACCATTACCTGTGACTCAGTGACGAAGTGCTCGATTTGAAAAATTTTCTCCACAGAAAACACAATGTTCGGAAATTGATCGCTTTCGGCCAACTCCTTCGCTTTCTCAAATCTGACTGGTTGCTGCTTTGGTGTGAGATCATGGGCCTTTTGGATCTTGTAAGGCTTGACTTTGAGATTATTTTTCAGTATGTGGCGGATGATACGTCAGATATTTTCAGTTCTTTCGCCATTTGATTGGCACTTCGTCGGAGATTTCGCTCATGTCGCTTCTTCACTTGTTGAACCATTTCACGTGACGTTGCAGTCTTTTGATGACCACCCCCCATGACGTTTCTTCCGCGTGCTTGTAAACAATACTCTGGACTGTCATTTAGTCAACTAACAAACAGTGCATTTAGTCAACTAACGCGTGCATCAATTGTACGTATATTTTCCGTATAACAATCAGCGTCGTCTTCGATTTTTCTCATTACTGACCAAGAGCCATCGTTCGTTATTCATTTCGTTCGTGGTCAAAAATTCAAGGGTAATGATGATACTGTACGGCGGTGCGTTATGGTGCAAAGTCCTCTAGTTTTTTTCTCACAAACCCTTTCGTTGTTGGCGATCGATGGGCATCGATTTATTTTTTAACTAGAACCTAAGCATTATCTAAGTCCTCTGCATGTTCTCTGATGGCTAATTCGCGGTTATTGATCAACATTTCTTTCGCTTTATGTTGATGATGTTTCATCAGAATTCGATGTAGACGGTCTGCCACTGCGTTCGTCGTCCTCGATGGTTTCACGATCAATTCCTAAGCGTTCATGTAAGTCGGTTTTTTTCTTTAGAGTGTCATTACGGAAACAGTTTCCCAACATTTCTAAGGTTTTCGCACCATTGAGCCCATTTTTAACGCAACATGTAATACAAACTCTTTGTTGCAAATTCAAATCCATTTTTAAAACTGTAAAAAATTGAAAATGTGTAGAGTTAGATTTTTCAAATTGGCGTAATTTTACAAGTATCACGCAACGACCATAAAATTCTGGGTGCAATGTTAATCACAGATGTAACAACTTAACAAAAAGAAGCAGAACTCAAATCAGTTGACTTTGAGCGTCACCTGGAGGTGAGGGAGGTGGCGAAGCAAGTAAAGAAATCGGCCCGACATGATAAGAGAAAGTTCGTTGAAGATCTTGCTAGCGATGTCTAACCAATCAGCAGAGCAACAGCAACCAGACGATCAGAGATCTGAATTGAGCTTTGCTGAGTTCCAATGATGACCAGATCCGCAGATAGAAAGATCACTTTGAAGCAACTAGCAACAGTGATCTGAGCAGTACACTTAGCTTTGAAGTCGGCAGCACAACAACCTGCCTCAGCCTATCGGAGATTAAGAATCCATTTAAGAAGCTGAAGCTCAGGAAATCTGCAGGCGAAGATGGCATACAGCCTAAACTATTATAATGATTGCCGGCCCGCAAATATCAGCGGAAATTCTTCATCCCTACATCACCGCCGCCTGGAGTAATGAAAAAGAAGCTGTGTTTACCAAGGTAATACACTTCGGATTATAGTAGAACAATTAGTTAGAACAATATAGTAGAACAGTTGAATGGCGCTCCCGCTCTACATGCGTAGACTTCAAGAAGGCGTTCGACGCTATCAAAAGAGACGCAATATGGCTGGCACTGAGTAGAAAGGGAGTTCCCGCCAAGATAATCCACCTCATCAAAGCCCTCTACTAGAAGTCCGAGAAGTCAGTGCTTCACAAAGGCGATATCAACGATCCATTCACGACCAACCCAGACGTAAGCAAGGTTGTCCCCTGTCGCCCCTTCTCTTCGCCATCATCCTTGGTGAAGTCATATGCCAACTGACCCTGCACAAAAAAGGCATATGAAGCTTCACCAGACATTTTGAGGACCTAGACTTCGTCAATAATCAGACTAGTCACGCTGGCTCGCACTGTCAGACTGGAGAACACCATCGCCAAGACCAAGGCTATGAGAGTTAACCGCAATAACGCAAGGCAGATATTGGTTGACGGAGGCCTGGTGGAATTTGCCGAAAGCTTCTGCTACCTCGGCTGCATCATCACGGCAGATGGTGGAGAAGATGAAGATGTCAACTGCAGGCTAAACAAAGCAAGGCCGGCATCCGGGCGAATGCATACAGTATGGAGGAGTTCGCAAATCTCCAGGCGCGAAAGTGGCGTTCACGAGAATGGCACTTGACTGGAACTTGCAAGGGAGCAGAGGTCGCGGTCGACCAAAAAACACTTGGAGAAGTTCGATGCTGCGCGAACTAGCATACACAGAACCGTGTACGATGGAAAAGTCTTGTCAAGACCCTATGCTCCCGAGAGGAGTGAACAAGGAAACCAAAAAAATGGATTTGTGAATTATTGTTACTATTGTTAAAATCCTATTTGAATACTCAATAGAAAAAAAATCGAATAAGATTTTACTTTATATTATATATAGTTCCTCCAGGGTTGCCTTTTATGCCCGTAATGAAAACACAGTAAAGTATTAAGAAAAATGCCTTTATTTTTTTCCAAAAATTTCTCCTTGGAAGTCAATGCACTTCTGCATTCCCTTCAATCAATTTTCAAAGCACTTGTCCTCACTTAGAAATGGACACCTCAAAACCGAGGGGTGAAAGGTTTCTGGTGAAAGGTTGAGAAACGTTAATCTCACATTTAATTTTTGATGTACGAGAGCAAAAAGAAATCATTATGTGCAAAATCAGGACTGTAGGGCAAATGTTCCATTAATTCGATGTGTAAGCCGGTATGTGAGAATTCGCATTTTCTTGGTGAAGGATTATTCATATCCGGCGTTGTGTTTTCCTTAATTCTTAACATGAGCATTGAACCGAAAACAAAAACCAAAACATGGCGACCATTTGCTTTGAGTTGCGTCTTCCGCGATCAGCTTCTGTTGGATTAAGCTCGTCTTGGACACTCACACTGCTGATTGCTATTTCTGGCACATATGCAGCTAAAGCACTGCAGCTGAATTTCTTCAATATTTCTTTACACCAATCGACAGGAGTCCTTTATGCAGTTTTAAATTTGTGCGGTATCCAAATCTTCTTGACGGCCAACTGTTGGATGCCTCTATCTTGCGATTTGTCAGGTGACGGTCTTACCTTATCAATTGACGCACAGCATCTGGCACAACAACCGCTTTTGGACGGCCTTCACGAAATTCATCCTGCAAGATAAGATATCAGCAGAGGGGCGAGATTTGTTGAATTAAATTAAATTATACATTTTAAATAAATTTCTAGTTTTTCATATGTTTTTATTGAAATCATGGCTCTTATTTACTCAAAATAAGCGGAAACCAAAGTAAAAATTGGGAAATTTTACTCTTTTTGTATGGAGCCCCGAGGAACTCACATTGAGCTTAGTTGATTGAGGTTTGTAATTTTTGAAATGGCAGTTCATGCTCTATGTAAGAAGCGAGGTGGAAGACAATACGCCACATTATCCTACGCCCACCGCCACTTTACTTGCCTGACGTACAAGAAAGTTACCCCACCACGATACATAAAAAATATAATCAAAAATCTTTTTTACTGCCGCAAGTCATGCAAGAAAGCGTCTCTTGTTGGTTATCTTAATCTTACATATAGTACGTCCAGAATTTTCAAAAAATCGACTTTTTTCGATATTTCGAAAGTATAGCATCTGAAGAATATACTGTGAAATTTTCACACGGAAATTCCCACTATTACAACTTCCACAGGCCATTAACTAAGTAGAGAGCGGACCGCGCGCTTGCAAAATTTTTCGAAATTCAAAAATCCGGGTCGGCAACTATAATTACAACTTTTTTTTATTTGCCACGCTTTTAACTCTAATTTGAATTACTCTATTTGTATCTTAATTTTAGTTATAATTCTGTTCTGAGGTAGTTGACTATGACTGATCGTTCGATTTGCTATTACTTCATTATAGGTCCCTTTGTCATTAAAATTTATTTTCTACTTTTTTGTTCGATTACCAATACAAGCGTGTTTTTTAGTTTTTTTTTTAACTATTTTTTATTTTTAGTATAATATATGTAGGTTTTAAACGAGTAATATACTATTACACAGCCGCACACTAAATCCTAACCTCAATTCATGTTTCTACCGGTATGGCAATATTGGCAAATGTTATAAAAAATGCACATTTTTCAGCGCTCTCACGAGGAAAAGAGTTTCCCATCTAGTCATCTATGTTGCGTGTTCCGAGTCGATCAGATTTTTAGAAGCCAGTGAAAATTAAGTGTATTTCTAATTGTTTGTGGGCAACATTTTTCCCCCAAATCATTTTCGGCGATTATTGGGGCACTTCGGGGCGCTTAAAAATATATCCTTTTTGACTTGCTGTAGAATATATTGTTCATCACTCGGAGAGAAAATTTTGTTAATTATTTGCAACTTGTAATCTATTTTTCATACTTCTATCCTCTTTGTACTGTTTTATGATGTATTGCACGATCAATCGGCTTCGATTTACAATTTCAGATACTTCCCGAAGCAATTTTTGGTTTTCGTAATGATGAATTACTAATTTTCGCACTTCCTTTGGGCAGACAACCATTTCACTTTTTATTGTCCTTTATCAACAAATGAGACAATATTCAGCATATGGCAAAGAAGTTTAATGTTTGCGACTTCCCCGAAATCCACTTTAAAAATAACGTGAACTTGCATAGGCCATGATTGCAACCAATTTTGCCTAATAAATAAACACTGTACGAGTTTGGCTTTTGCGTTAAAAATTGCAACTTGTTAAATAATTTGTATTTATCTTGATAAATAAGGGAGCATTTCAAATTTTGCTTTTGTCGTTGAATGCATTACCTACAGGGTGGGCTATATAGCGTTTACTTTTTGAACTACCTATTTTTTTTAAGAATGGGAACACAAATGACATGTCAAATGTGTTAATAATTTAGTTAAAGATTTGACATTTACGCAATGGGACGCTATACACTTGAACAAAATTGGGAAATATTGAAAACCTAATTCTAAAGTGGTGAGTCTTCTTCTTCTTCCGCGGTTACAGTAAATGGCGAGCGTTACCGTGACATGCTCAACGAGTTTTTGTTTCCAAAAATTGAAGAGGATGACATGGACGACATTTGGTTTCAACAGGACGGTGCAACTTGTCACACTGCCAAAGCTACACTCGAACTTTCGGCTACCGTTTTTGAATTCCGATATCAATTGGCCGCCTCGGAGCTGTGGTTTAAGCCCGTTGGACTATTTTTTGTGGGAAGCCGTTAAGGGCAAATGCTATGCGAACCATCCAGAGACGATTGATGCTTTAAAACACGAAATCGAAGTTGCCATTCATGAAATTGGAGCCCAAACAATCGAAAATGTGCTTAAAAATTGGGTTGATCGAATGGCCTACTGTAAAGCCAGTCGTGGCAGTCATTTGAACGATATTATTTTTCATTCATAAATGACAATGTTCAATCTTCAAAATAAAAAAAAAAAGTTTGCAAAAATATTGATTAGTTTTTTTTTATAGCCGATTCAAAAAGCAAATTTTACATGGCCCACCCTAGAAGTACATTAAATAAATAAAACCAACAAGTTTTTATTACATCACTAGCCCCCCCTATTTAATGTAAAAGCAAATATCTAGGTGGTTGCACGAGTTTTACCGCACTAGTTTTCATCATCGTTCTTTCAAACGGATTCCTTCAATATTATCATTATTATATACAGTTTATTCATAAAAATAAATTTAAAAAATACAGTCCGGTTCACTTCATTAGAGGCAATAATTTGTATGGAAGAAAACGATTATTAAAGCAATCGTATTTGATCTAATGATCCAAAGTTTTCTGATAATTCAAGTGAAGACTGTACTTCGCTCGAAAATAAAGATGCATCAAAATATTATTCCATCTTCGCAGCTGTAATACTGTGCTATATTTATTGGTTCACTTGAATAGAGGCAAATTCGAAAACTTTGTATTGAAAATATCGAACCAATCATTCACCGTATCAATGAACTCTGCTGTTTCCATGGGCTGATACATATCGAGCCCAAACGCATAACACCTTCGGATTACACGCAGAAATATGTGATATTACTTATGTATGTGTTTTAAGTTAGTTCGCAGTTGTAAAACAAATATTAGTTAGATGGAAACGAGACAAAAGTAAAAAAATGGAGTCTCTAAAGGAGTATTTTTATTACATTAAAATGGAAATGCAGCTAGTAAACAAAAATATTTTGGAAAATTATTTCACTCTTATGCATATAAAGCCATGTTCAGTAACCTTTGCATTACGACGTGTTGCAAATTTCCTCATTTCAGTACCGTACGAACGTAAATGTACGTTTCATAACTGTTTTTACAAACTTTTATTCCTAAAATAAATGCTGACTTTTAGCATCCTTCATATGCATTAAGAGAGTAACTTGTTAAACCATTGAATTTGATATAGATTTGGCTGCCATATGTTAACGACAGGAATGAGATATGTAAAACAGAAAATTTAATTTCGTATTTCGAACATAATAATATATGTATGTCCATTTGTTACCGTAAAGACATTGCGAAAGCGGAAGTTCAGTCGATCATTCCTCCACGTAAGAAAAACATTGGAGTTAGAAGAGTTAAAATTGAAAAAATTACAAATTTATTAGTTTATTGTTTAAAATTTGTCTACCTTAATATACTTGGCGTCCCTAATATTAGTATAGTTAGGAAAATATATTCATATAGTCTAAAACTAATACATTGAAAAATTTCTATATTGATAATATAATCCACTTTTAGTAATTGCGATGATTCGGGCAGAAATCAAAAACCTGTAAACCAAAAATCTTAAAAATTGTTAATTCATAAATATATCACTACAACTTACGTGTAAATGTAGACGTAAAGCGCGAGGACTTGCTCGTGTAGGTGTTGCGCATGCATTCACGTACAGCATATTGTTCTAGACCGGGTAGCGTGAAGAGCCAGTTCGGAAGCCAAATTGATTTCAGTGGTAGCAGAACTAGGCACATAATGACCGTCACATGTCAAACACTTACTAGGTATTTGCACCATCATACACAGCACGATCAATGTCATCTATGAAATTGTCCGTAGCACCACATGTGACGATGGTAGAAATACACGCATACTTGCCTTCGTTTCTAAAAACCAGCTCTTCAACACACATCTTCCGCTGCACTTGATCGTCTGTGAAGTCCTACAAATAAAAACTTTTAAAACCAATTTATTAGCAAATATTCTAACAGAACTTACTAACTGTAGTTTATGTATTGTATGTAAGGTGGTCACTATTATATTTGCAAAAACGCTGTTCTAAAAACCTATGAATGAAAAAGTTTAATAAGAATTTATACAAATGTCTGATCTGGACTTACGTGTATGAAAATTCACCAACGGGTAGTTTTCGGCAGCAGAAAGGCGACTTCAAATAATCGACCACCACCATATGTAAGACATAATCGACCTAAATTGTGAAAAATGCCATTAATTTACAAAATAATTAGCTTTTATTATTATACTTACTTGAACGTTGTACCGTGGTACATGTGCACATTTTCTTAATTTCTTCAAATTTCCATCCTCCTTATGTTCATACACACAAACGAAACACAGGTATGTCTTCTATATACAAATTAAACACAGCGAGAAAATGTCCCACCCGATCATGATTACCTTAACGAAAGTAGTGAAAGTTTCCCTTTTTGGCTGTTAAGTTTAAGCCCAGCCGACGTAGTTTTATTCACTACAAATCCATCGAGGCGTGCACACGTATAAAAAAAAGGGGAAACTAGGATACGCAAAAACAAAAAAAAAAAGAATAAATTGGAGCTATCATTTAAGGGATCATAATTTTTGAATTTCTTCAAGGCTGTCGGCCGTCAATATCCTCTGCCACATCGGATTCATCCACACCTAGGCGTACTC
Organism: Anastrepha obliqua; assembly: GCF_027943255.1. Taxonomy (NCBI): domain Eukaryota; kingdom Metazoa; phylum Arthropoda; class Insecta; order Diptera; family Tephritidae; genus Anastrepha; species Anastrepha obliqua. The sequence continues at coordinate 60,102,476 of NC_072893.1, read as the reverse complement.
TCATACGTACCATAGCATTATAAAAGTTTTCAAAGTTCCAAAAGTTTTTTTTTTCAAAAACCAGTGTTTCGTGAAAATATGTATATGGGTTTAAGCTAACTTTTTGCGGTTCTTTTTGCGGCTCTTCGAGCGATTCTTCGAGCGGTTGTTCGAGCGGTTTTCCGAGCGGTTCTTCTTGCGGTTTATATATATATTATACATGTATATATATATATACATATAATGATTAACAGTTGTTAACTGTTAACAGCCACAGTTAAGAAAAAAAACAAAAAGAAAAAAAAAAAAAAACGAAATGCTTTTCAATTAAATTAAAATCGAAACTAGTGAATAGTTATTAAATTTTTATGAATTTTGTGAAAAAAACTTTCAAATCATGATAGATGCTTTCCATTCTAATTCAACCGGGCTATTCGGGTCATGTTCTTCGATTTCGATGTAACTTAAATATGTTGCTCTCTGATCAAAATAATGAGACACGTATTTTTTTGTTCGCCCGAAAAAATTTTTTTTCAAGAGTTATCGGTAATTTTGTTTTTCGCCTCAAACTCGATTTTTTTTAATTATATAAGAAAAAAATTTTTTTAAATGCCCATAACTTAGTCAAAAATGAACCGATTTTAATAATTCTGGGTTCAAAATGATCGTAATTACTTACACAAGCGACTTCATGTAGAAACAATTGCAAAAAAGTAGTTGAAAATTTTTTATTTAGCAAAAAAGAAAAAAAATTGAAATTTTTTCAAAATTCAATATTTCAAAAAGTGTATTTTTTTTTTTTTATAACTTTTTCCAAATCAAAAAAACATCTCAAACTTTAATTGAGCTGCATGCCTAGTAGCTAAATGAGTTGTTTTTGAGTAATGATTTTTTGAGTAAACACCCTGTTTCGCACTTTTTGTTTTTTGCAAAATAAAAAATGTTTAACTACTTTTTTGCAACTATTTCTACATGAAATCGCTCGTGTAAGTAATGACGATCATTTTGAACCCAAAATTATTAAAATCGTTTCATTTTTGACTAAGTTATGGGCATTTAAAAAAATTTTTTCTTATATAATTAAAAAAAATCGATTTTGAGGCGAAAAACAAAATTGCCGATAACTCTTGAAAAAAATTTTTTTCGGGCGAACAAAAAAATACGTGTCTCATTATTTTGACCAGAGAGCAACATATTTGAGTTACATCGAAATCGAAGAACATGTCCCGAATAGCCTTTTTGAATTGAAATGGAAAGAATCTACATAAGAAAATTTTTTATAAATGCCCATAACTTAGTCAAAAATGAACCGCTTTTAATAATTTTGGGTTCAAAATGATCGTCATTACTTACACGAGCGATTTCATGTAGAAATAGTTGCAAAAAAGTAGTTAAACATTTTTTATTTTGCAAAAAACAAAAAGTGCGAAACAGGGTGTTTACTCAAAAAATCATTACTCAAAAACAACTCATTTTAGCTACTAGGCATGCAGCTCAATTAAAGTTTGAGATGTTTTTTTGATTTGGAAAAAGTTATAAAAAAAAAAATACACTTTTTGAAATATTGAATTTTGAAAAAATTTCAATTTTTTTTCTTTTTTGCTAAATAAAAAATTTTCAACTACTTTTTTGCAATTGTTTCTACATGAAGTCGCTTGTGTAAGTAATTATGATCATTTTGAACCCAGAATTATTAAAATCGGTTCATTTTTGACTAAGTTATGGGCATTTAAAAAAAATTTTTTCTTATATAATTAAAAAAAATCGAGTTTGAGGCGAAAAACAAAATTGCCGATAACTCTTGAAAAAAAATTTTTTCGGGCGAACAAAAAAATACGTGTCTCATTATTTTGATCAGAGAGCAACATATTTAAGTTACATCGAAATCGAAGAACATGACCCGAATAGCCCGGTTGAATTAGAATGGAAAGCATCGATAGTTAAATAATTTTTGTTTCTTAATTTTTTTTTTGTGTGCATATATGTATATATGCTAACATTATTAACCTCCCTCAACATAGTTCTTTGCTTTTTTATTTCCTTTACAACTTTATAAATATTTTATAATTAAATATAATTTTTTTTTAAATGGAACGGAAATCGAATTAAAAGAAAAAAAAAAGAATTTTAAATAAGTGAATTTATCATAATAAAGGAACAACCTAATATAAATTAAAGCACACAAAATCTAGCAACAACCACACAGCGAGGAGGCCTTCTACGCATCGTTGGACTGCTATATCGACTCCAATATGTAAGTGCAATTGCTAATTCTTTATATTCTTTACTTTATGTTAATATTCACTCTCCCGCTCATTTAAATTCATGTAGACGTATGTATGGAAGTATAGTATGTAGCAATTTGCAATAACAGTTTTTTTTTTGTTTGAGAGAACTTATTTATGCAGAATAATGTACATCCATACGTACGTATACATACTTTGATCTTTTCGGTTATTCCATTTCGTTCCTTTTGTTTCCTTATATACATACTTTGAATATAATTTAATATATTTTTTTTCGAGTTAATGACCACATATATATATTATAGAAAATGTTGAGGTAGGGCAGTTTTAGTAAGTTAATGTACACCCACAAAATAATGTTAGTACGCCATTGTTTAAAATATACTTATTTTTGATAATTTTGATAATTTTGGTAATTTGTTAATAAATATTGTAATAAAAATGATTTACTAGATTTTTTCATAATTTTGGTCTGATTTCGGAGGAAGTGTAGATGATCTAATGGGGCTTTATTTACATCTACAAAGCCAAGGTAGGGTGGGTATAGAGCAGCCACACGACATACACATGCGCTGCCAAGCTTAAGGATTCCTAGGCCTCCTAGGACTGTAGGTGGAGGTTACGTATGTTGGCAGTTTTTAATTTTCTCCGTGTGCAATTTATTTAGTTTATCTAGTGAGGCGATAGTTATGATGGTAGCTTGGTTCTGCTGCTGCGTTTCCGAACCCACGTACTGAAGCTCCGGGACACAAAAGAGTGCACACGGCGCAGTGACAGACCATCACCACAAGCAAGCCTACCAGAAATCACCTATGGTCACATAACAACGTTTACAAGCAGATAAATGATTTTCAACGAATAATAACAAGGCAAAGCGTCAAAGTGAAAACGATGTTGCCGACCACATAATTTGCACCAAAAGTTTAATTTTTACTACAATTTAAAAGTTTTTTCGTAAAAAATGTAGGAATATTTGTAAAGAAGCAACATGTTTTCAAATAAGGGAGCCGATTTGTCAAGAGGGAGCGAGAAAGCTGCTTACTTACCTAACCTTGTATAATTGAATCATGACCTTCTATAATTGAATCATGGGCCAAACTCTTCGTTACAAAGGAATCAGACTTTTTATTGGAAAAATTTTAAAATATTTGACGTATTCACATTCTTTGTATTTCACATTCAAAATGTTTTTAATTTTAAAATGTCAATTAATTTATTGTTGCCTTTTTTGAATTTCTTAGTTTTTTCTACTAGAAGTGAGGTGATCTTAGAAATATTTTTATAATCAATTCTTTCTGTTATAGATTTTTAGAGCAAATCGGCAGAAAACTGGAATCACTTCAACATCAAATAAAACTACAAGTTAGAAACAGTTTTTTCAATGTAAAAAATTGGTTATGTTAGATTTAATCGCAAGGCGAATCTATTAAAGGTGGTAACAGAGGGCCAGCTGATTTGTTTTTTTCTTTTGCCGAGTACATTCGGACGTCAGCACAAAATTGAATTACGAAACGTATTCAATTTACTAACAACACTCAAATTTGTTATTTGAAAATTGAAATTTTGTAATGAATTTAAATTCAAAAGTCATTATGAACATTTTAAAATAATTTCTATGATCAATTTAGAGATATCGGATTTTAAATTGAAATAAAATAACGAAAATTCAAATTGCTTAGGTATTCTTTATTATTTTTGTGTAGAACCATTCATGACATTTATTTTTTAAAGATAGTCTTTTTCAAATGTTGGACGCAATTGCGCCGTAATTCGGCCATCCGTAAACACCAATTTTGAATGACTCGCAGGAGGACTTCGGTCGGTATATCGTGAATAACTTTAGTAATGTTGGATTTTAATGCCTCAATCGAAGTTGGTTTATCCACAAAACGTTTAGATTTTACATATCACCACAAGCAAAAGTCCAAAGTTATGATATCACACGATCTTGGGATCACTGGTCCGAGATGAGAGATGAATTGCTCACCGAACCGATGACGCAGTAAATCCATTGTTTCACGGACTGTATGGAAATTAGTGACGTCTTGTTGGAACCAAAAAGTCGCATCAAAAAGTCGTTTATCATATCGCGATAGCGTTCACCGTTCACTGTTACTTTGACGCCAGCCTCGCCTTTCTTTTATGTCGGTATGTAAACGCTGAATAACTTTGTCATTTACCAACCGATCGACTTCAACATACATGTTTTCGATACGTCAATTCAGTACAATTTCAAGCATGGATCGCCTTACACCGAAATAACCGAAATTGACGCTATAAAACCGGAATTGCTTGACAAGGTGTTGACAAACGCAGAAAAAAGATCGCAGTTTGTGATTGCTAATAAAGGTGGCCACTTGATTGATATTGTATTCAAAAAAAGATGTTGTCTGTAAAGTCGGTTTACTGACGATAGTTTAACGTGACAACGTCATAAGAAAATATTGATGGAATGGTTGCAATTTTCAAAACAAAATTTTAATTTTATTTGTTTGATAGATATTTTATGGATATAGAGGAGGAGGTAAATGGAATTGCAATGGAATAGGTCAAGTTACATTTACACAAACGTGAAAAATAACGAAACATTTATCAAATTCATGAAAGATATCTTCAATTTCGATTGTGCATCAGACGTTAATAAGTCAACAACACTAAGAGGCACCATCATCGATTTGCCTTTTTTAAGACACTTTACACTCGAAACACTCCCTTTCATTTCCTACTTTTTCTATCATCGTCCTATTCTCAACAGAGAAATGGTTCATTACCATGCACACAGGAAGAAGGAATATGCAAATACAAGTATGTGAATTTATATACCTACATATGCGCATATACATACATATATATGCTCACTCAAGTAGGACAGAGCCAGATGTCGAACGTTGCCGAACGCGGGGGCCGATTGTGCTCTTTGTCGTTCGTTCCGCGCTCTCGTTTGCAGTTCAAGCACATTAGCTTACATTTGCTTGCGTACGGAATAGATTCGTATATTTGATATGTCCATATGATTTGTATGCATCTTTACATATAGATTTGTTCTTTTTGAAAATTGCGCGAAATTGTATATGTATATGCATGTTTATATACATATATTAGTATACAACATACCTTATAAGGTATATGGTAAATATTACTATAAATATTTTCCTTCATATATTATAAAAAAATTAATAATAATAACATTGAAACAACAGGTATTATTAACAAACTTGGTTTTATTTTAAATTCTTCAAGTAAATCAAATTAATAATAATCAATAAGAAGGCATATGCAAATACAAATACGTGAATTTATATATGTACATATGCGCATATACATACATATATACGCTCACTTAAGTAGGAGAGAGCAAGATGTCGAACGTTGCTTTGTCGTTCGTTCCGCGCTTTCGCTTGCAGTTCATTCAAGGTAACGGCAATGAGCAAGGTAACGACACATTTTTTCGTGCGTGCAGCCTGTTAAATCGAATTATAAGACGTTATCACGTCAAAATAGTTTTAATAAATTGTAAATAACCAAACCAAATAAAAATACCTTCCTTATACAAATTAATTGTTTTTTTTTCAAAGTTATTCAACGTTTTCATACCGACATAAAAGATGGCGCATCCTGTATATGGGCCGAAGATTCCTCCAGTCCATAGGTCATATCAAGTGGTTATTTTCAATGAATGTAATTGCTGCTCTTGAATAACTCCGGGTTGCTTTTCAGTTCAAATACGTAATTTTGTTTATTGACCTAGTCATTAAATCAAAAATGGGCCTCATCGCTGTACACCATAAGTTGGCCTGAGAACGCGATGAAAACTTTCAACAAATCGTGGATTTTCATAATAGGTACAATTGTACAAGTTGCAAACGTTGTTGAGGCGTAATTCTTTCAATGATGATATGCCAATGAATACTGAAAAATATTATATATTTAGTTTGATAGTAGTCAAGCGTGATCTGTCAAAAAAACTCTGTTGGAAAAAGTACTTCCATTCTGATCGCCCTTTACATACATTTATTTATAAGAGAACGGTGCCATACCCGTTTTTCAATATTTTTAAACAGTCAAATTCTCTTCTTTGCTCCTCATTCCTAATTTGAATGAGGTGGTGAAAAGAAGCGGTATAGGCCTCACTATAAAATTCACACTGAGAAAATTCTTTGCTATTTGATAAATGGTTGAAAATGTGTCTTTATGATCTTCCTATTCCTTTAGTCGGTTACTCTTTAACATTGAAACCGTCGTTATTATCTTCTTTTGTCTTATTTTGGCTAGGTTGGTGTAAAAAGTTCTCTAGACAGTTTTAGAATAAGCGGCGTGAATGCGTTTGAGACTAAAAAAAAAAAATAATAATAACACTACAAGGTGAAGTCCAAAATAAACAAGACTAAGCTAAAATAGAAGAGATAGGAGTTTTGTTCTGATAACTTCGAGTTTATTTATTCAAAATAGTCCTCTTTGGCCTCGATACACTATTTTGCCCGATGTAAAAGCTTTTCGAAAGAGTGTTTGAGGTACTTCAGGAAGCCGGTACGCGCCTTTTGGATGGCCTCTACGGATGCAAACCGTTTTCCTTTCATAGCCAAATGCAATTTTCCGAATAGGTAGAAGTCACAGAGAGCCATATCAGGCGAATACGGTGAGTGATTGATGATTAAAATCCGATTTCTAGTCAAAAAATCAGTCACAAGAGTGGATTGATGAGATGGTGCATTATCATGCAATGAGCGCCAGCTTCCTCCATTGTGGTATTCAGGGCGAATTCGACAAATGCAATGCAACAAACGCTTCAAAACTGCAAGACGGTTTGGCTTGCTGGCACGATCTCCTTGCGGAAAATTCCCTTCGAATCATAAACACAAATGAGCATCGACTATATTTTTAACATCTCCAAACTCGATTTTTGGGTGGTGGGTCATTTGGGGCCTTCCATTCGGCACTTTCACGCTTAGTTTCAGATTCATGTTGGAAACACCACGTTTCATCAACAGTTACAATATTGTAAAGGAAGTTCTCGTCTTTTCTCGCCTCTTTAATGAGGTCTTTCGAATGCTGAATTCTGAGCAATTTTTGGTCCTCAGTTAACTTGTGCGGAATGAAATGTGCACAGACCTTTCTAAATCCAAATGATCAGTTAAAATGCGATAAATCGATGTTTTGGAGATATTCAACCCCGATTCCATGAATTTCAACGATGAGTTCGGTTAATATTTTGATAAATTTACGAAAAATTCCGATGGAGTTTTCGGTGATTACTTTTGGGCGGCCCGTATGTTCATTGTCATTTATGCCCTCACAACCATCTCTGAAACATGTAAACCACTCATGAACTCTGGCACGAGAGAGACAATCATCGCCATAAACTTTTTTCATTAATTCAAATGTTCCGATAAACGTTTTACCGATTTTAAAACAAAATTTGATATTAGCTCTTTGTTCGAAACTCATTTTTGTACCAATGACTCAGATATACTGACACTTTAGACGAAATAACTTCGCTTCCACTGAACTGAATATCACCAAGCTTTCACTGGAAGTCAGATAGGGATGTAACTTCCCATACACTAACTCATTAAAAGGATGGCACTACCAAAAACAGTTTTATGCATGAAGGACTCGAGTACAAAATGTACTTCGAATTTTAACAAAGTATCGAATGTTTACCCTTAGTTACTCTTATTCGAACAACAGCCTGATTACATACAAGTTAGGTTCTCTCTAACCAGCCGTTATTTGCTGGAAGTGGTGTTGCAGCCTTCAAGTCAGTTTTTCAAGGTCTTCAATATATCAAGAATACTTGTTTTGCTAATAGTTAATATGGTCACTGTTCTCTATAGCCAGTACTGTACTATAGTACTGTTGTCTTCAACAATACATTTGACCACCTTTTTGCCACTTACGGTTTTCACGACGGCAAAAATTGATGGTTATGAGGCGAATACGAGTCTCTATTTGCCTTAGTTGGCCGCTATTGTGTGCCTTAAGTTGTATGCAACACTTCATGAAATTTTTTCATTGAATACTGTAAAATAAATAAATAAAAAAATTTAAAATACTGCTTGGGTACTCTTATATTATGAAATGTTACAAAATACCGACTAAAGTGGTAATTAAAGTATAAAATTAAGCGTCGTAATGTATTTCCCTTGGTGTAAAATCGCAAATCATTATGTGCATCTCTCAGTGCTTCTATGTGCTATCATTTGCTAAACATAAGTAAGCAGATATATATGTTTTTTATTTAAATATACTACCACACTTAATTCTCTTCTGTAAATTTACGAGAGATTCATTTTTAAAACTCATAATTTCCAGAGATATTTTTTGAATGCTATGCGCAAAATGTCTGCATATTTTACGGGTCAGTAATTTTAATAAATAAAGTAGCACCCGACTTAATTGCAGCAACATTGCAAATTTATATTTTTCCTACTCGTAAAATTCACTAACTTGAATTTCGGAGGATTTAATTGATTAGATACTTATGTATGTGCATTGTTACCTTTTCTAATTGTGATATTTACTGAGAAATTTCGTGCTCTCCAGTTTTTGTGCCTTGCTGGTTTGAGTTCACAGTAGTGATGTTAATATCAGTAACTATTGCCTATCCCGCGATTCCGGGTTATGTTTAATATACATGGCCGAATGTGTTTGTGTGGATTCATTACCATTCGGTAGGTAGCAAAGAAGCGAAAGCCAAGATGTCTAAACCGTAATACCGCGAAAGCAAGACAGCAGAAGCACAAAGAAAACGAAGCAATGCCGAACCCCTTAGCAATCATACCTCCCGAATAATTTTCCGTCAGGAGACTAACAAAATTCGAGAGCTGTGGCTTTATCAACATCTCGGTCGAGCGCGAGTTTGCGTACTTCCCCAGCGGTCGCTGAGTGTATGAGAAGCTCAGATTTCCAGTAGTAAACCACAGCTACTCAAGATGATCCCAATCCGCTTATTTCGTGTGGAAACCACGTCACAGATGTCTCATCTGCCCAGCAGTTTCTTGCAATGTGCGCAGATGCTCACAGAAGTTTAATATTAGAGCTCCGATGCGATCGAGAGAGAAGCCAAACATACTTCGATCAGTTTCGAACGCTCCACCCTCTAGCTTAGGAACCTAATTGCAGCTCGGCTGTCGCATTAACCATATACTTCCTATTCCCCATTTAGCTATATTAGTTATTTACTTCAGCTGCTTCTATGATTGCGACTTTCTCCAGTTGCAACGCACTGCAATGGTCCGTTAGCCTGAATTTGAGATTCATAGCGAGCTCTTCGTAAAATACTCCTGCCTCAGCTCTTCCATCCAACTTCGAGCCAACCGTGAACAGTTTCTCCGTACCTTTCCTCCAAATGCTGCACCCCACCCACTTTTTTCCTGATGAAACGTGAGAGGAGAATGTTCCGCTCGGACCATTCAAAGGTGTGCATTGATCATTCACCAGGAAGATGAACTCGAAGTTGTTGAGGCTAGTTGAATGTACATTGTACATAAGTAAGGTCAAGCTTGTAGCCTGAGCCTCTCCGTCTGATTACGATGCGACAGTATCGCCCTCGATGTATACAGGTGCCCCATTCAGCGTTGCGTTAAGCAATAATATACAACTCTTAAGCCAAAATACAACTCCAGGCGAGAGGTCTTATCATAGCAACTCTGCATTCATAGAAACTAACTGTTGACTGTCTTATCCTCACTTCAGTATTGGGCTTCAACGTAAGCCTCCTATCAAGGATTATACCTAAGTACTCGACCTTGTCAGAAAGTACCAACCGAGGGCCCCCTAACTGTGGTTATTTTCTGTTACTCGCGAATAGAACGAGCTGCGTCTCGAGAGAATTTATCGATAGGCCGCAGTCTCTGGCGCAATTGATAACTGTGTTTATGAAACCCAGCATTAGCTCGTACAGGATATCCAAAATCTTATTTTTAACAACAAATGTCATGTCGCCTGCTTAAGCATCCACAATGTCCCACCTTGTGGGGTGCCCCTATTCAGCAGCCCGGGGTGAAACGCGCCGTCCCAGTTTGCTATGACCATTCTACCACTAAGCATTCTATAGATAAACCTGATAAGATCGGTTTATCAGTTTATCCAGAGACTTAGTGATTGCCTGTATATGGCACGGAGCATAGCGGAGTAAAAGGAAAACATCTATATTAGTGTTTGCCTCAGGGAGTACATTATTAAATGCACCTCAATGTTGAGAAAGGCGCAAACTGCGAACTCTGCCAGATATAGGCACTCCTCTAATAATCGTATGCAGAGCGGATTCTACTGATATGACTTTGCGGTAAGTTTGGTGAGCCACAAACACCCTCGCGGAATTCCACTCCTTATTAGCAGGTCAGTCAGACTTTAATGGTCTTCCGCAAGAAGGATGGCCTGAAATCCTTAGGCGACATGTGTGAGCTCTAAAATTTGAAAGTAGTTCGTAGTTATTACTTTTCACTCTGCTGTAGAATTTTATTGAAATGAGTTAGCAGTTTTCATCGCGGCGGTGACAATACTTATGTATGCATTTATCTTTTTACTCCCGGGACTCTCGATGTACTATTACATAAAGTGCACCAAGATCTCGGGATTACTATCACACAGAGTTCATACAGATCCGTTTCTTGCATTGAAGCTCACAAAAGTGTGGTACTTATATTTTAATTCAATTTTTCACATACGAATAATTGCGAATCCGCTGCTCTTTAATATCCAGACAACCGCGAAGTCCACACTGAAGAAATAGAAGCAGTGTCCATACCTACATACACACACTTATACATACATATAAACGTTAATGAACTTTAGGGCAGACAGATTTTTTGGTTGAGCAATCATTTGGTTGACGAATCGTTGATAGTTAATTGGTCAAAATATTCTTAAACCAGTAATCAAAGCGATTATGGGAAAAAATAGATATCTTATTCTGCTATTCTTCTTTTATGATTACCTTGAATACCTCAGAATTACACTTTCTGATTTTCTTCTGGTGGAAACAAAAATACTGATTATAGCAAGAAAGTGCTTCTAAGTGCTTGGCTATATGTATATCTTCCAGAAAACTGTTGCTCAACAGGAGAATAAATTTCTTACTGCTGAATGCATATTTATAGTATAAACTTAATACCTACAAAAACTGGATCGCCTTAATGTGCTGCATTTTCTACCTTCTGCTGTTTGGATGCCAGAGATGTGGCCAATTGGTTTGAGTTACGTGCAAAAGTTATAAAATTTTTGTAATGAGCCTGCTGTGCGACTGGAGTGCTTAATTGCTTCTGATAGCGAGCACATTCGCCATTGCTTTGTCTGCGAAAGTCATATATTCGTGGAACAGTCGTAACAGAATTGTAAAAACGGATACGAAAATGCAGCCAAGCGGAAGTAGACCATTTCAAAGCGATTTTTTACCAGCAAATTTTTGGCTGACTATTGTTTTGTAGGCGATGGTTTTAATTCGATTAATAAATTCCATCTTACAATTAGCTCTAAGTAATTAAGGCAGAAAATTCAGTTTTGACCTGGAGTGTCGGTGCAATTTAGAACTATTTTATAACGTATAGGTATATTTATTTATGTAAATATGTATGTATAGACGAGTGAGGATTAGCAAGGGACTTCTGGAGAAACGGGCTCCACACAAACAGCGATAACTTTTACAATTATAATTATTTTTTTTTGAAATTTTGCTAAAGTCAAGTCGAAATACGATGTATTAATGCTATGTTTTTATTTCTGTTAAATAAAGGAATTGACTAGCAAAAAACAAAAAAAATTATTGAAAATGATTATTTTATCTGATTACCCCTAACCTCTTAATACAGTATATATAATTGAAGTAAGCTGCTAATTTTTTGATCTGCCGCACTTTTTAAGATTGAAAATGATGCAGAACCAAAGCAGTTTATTCGTGTTTTGCTAAGTGCATGGCAGCGGCAGAGTAGGTGTTCCAGAGTTCCTCTCGCCTTGACTACAAGTTTTCAATATTTCCGGGGAAAAGGTAAAATATAGTTTGTAGACCTGATATTGTGCCTGCATGGCATGACTTTCGTGTTCTTGCATAAGCTGGTTCTTTGCCATCTTAAATTCGTTTCTTGCATCGTTGCTGCATGTAATTATTGGGTTGGGGAATAAGTTCATAGCGTTTTCATATTTTCTTTTATTTTACAAGTATTCATTCGATAGAACTCTTTCTGCACTACAAAACTATGTTAATTATATTTTTGAGTTATTTAATTTTGTATTATTTTTGAGGCTTAGAAATGGAATATCCAGCAGACAAAAATGAACATATTCGACACCTGCTCTTCTTTGCTTTTCATCGAGTTCAAAAACCTGCCGAAGCAGCCCGAGAAACTTGAAACGTGTATGGCGAAGGTATCATAGGCGAGTCAACAACTACGTCCCGCAGTGGAAGGCCCTCTGAATTCAATGAAGAGTGTCTCAAATCACTATTGAGGAGAGTGATCGCCAAAGCAATCGTGAATTGGCGGAAAAAATGAACTGCGATCATAAAAAGTTCTTCAATCACCTTCATTCAATGGGATTTACCGAAAAATTGGGAGCCTGGGTGCTTCACGAGCACAACGAAAAAACAAAGAAAGCCGCCTTCAAATTGCTTCTCAGCATCTCGCCCGCCATCGAGCCACACGCGGTCATAAACAACCCTTTTTGTATCAAATCGTCAGGGGGAATGAAAAATGGTGCCTATACATTAATATAAAGCCATCAAAGAAGTGGGTGGCTCCTGGAGATACGCCAAAGCTGAGAGTCAAGCCGGATCTTCATCCAAAGAAGATCATGATATGTGTTTGGTGGGACTGGGAAGGCATGGTGCAAAGAGCTCTTCATTGCGCAGCGATACCGCGTGAATGAGGCTATTGACTGAAAAGTCCTGATCAACAGGGTCAAACCGTACTCCTTCACGACAACGCCAGGCCCCATGTTGCACAAGTCGTCAAAGCCGCACTCCAAAAGCTCAAATAGGAGGTCCTATTCTCCGGACCTTGCACCGACCGATTACCAACGTTTTCGCTCCCTGTCAAAACATATGAAAGGCATTGCCTTCTACAACAAAGAGGTCCTTAAAAACTGGCTCAACAACTTCTTTGACACCAGACCAGGCGATTTTTAGTAGAACGGTATCAACAAATTGGTTGAGAGGTGGAAAAGGTTGTAAATAGCAACGGCGAATATGTAATTGATTAATTTATTGACATAATTACAGACTTCTTTGTAGAACTTTTTGCTACTCAGTTTATTGGGTGAAGGTCAAGTACCTTGTCCGGAGTTGCAGTAGAAGTGGTGCGCATTGCACCCGTTGTAAAGAACTCTGCAACTCTCTTTCTACTTACTCCAATTTGTTAGCGTACGTCTTTTTGTTCAAGCTTGTTTACCATACTAGAATATCATAGAAATTTACTACCGCCGTGTAAATTCAATGTGAAAGTCGTGGAGATAAGTTCCATGTTTTACCGATCAATTTTCTTTGGCGCAAAACTGTGATGAATTTCGGGAATTCGAAACTCGTCCATCTAGATTTCTAATATGATTAACACCAACTTTCAAATGTAACTAATTTTGCCTTTACTCTATGGCAATCATCTCGATATTAATTAAGCTATCTGGTGTTTTTTTAGGAGTTGAGAACTTAAAATGATAACATAAAACAGAAATATTGTGGAAAGGATTTTTTGTACAATATTTTAATCGGAAATTATATAATTAATTTTCGAAAAAAAATTAGGACCGATGATGCCGGCAGTGCTCTATGAACTTCCCAAATTTTAGGAAATGGGGAGACCACCGCCCCTTTCAAGTTCTTAAAGCAATTCGGTTCAATTAAAGTTAAAATGTGCGCTGGGTATTTAAAGTTCGGTATTTCCTGAATTCAGACTTTCCTATAAGTAACGGGTGATTTTTTAGCTATTATCTTTTTAAACAGTAGGTTTAAACAGCTGATGCACGTTTCGTGTTTTGTTTCACTGTCAAACATCTTCAGTTTGGTCTATAATTTAACCATGAATTGTCTTAAAAACGAACAACGCTTGAAAATCATTGAATTTTATTATAAAAATGTGTTTTCTGCTAAGAAAGTTTAAGATCCACTTTTTTATCGAAAAATTGTGTTCAGCGGCGAAGGTCATTTTTGGATCAATGGGTACATAAATAAGCAGAATTGTCGATTTTGGAGTGAAGATCAGCCAGAAGAATTGCAAGAGCTACCAATGTATCCAGAAAAGGTCACAGTTTGGTGCGGTTTATGGGCTGGAGGTATCATTGGACCGTACTTCTTCAAAGATGCTGCGAATCGTAACATAACTGTGAATGGTGAGCGCTACCGTGAAATGATATCCAACTTTGTTTTGCCCAAAATGCAAGAGCTTGACTTGCATGACATGTGGTTTCAGCAAGACGGTGCCACATACCACACAGCATGCGTAACAATGGACTTGTTAAGAGGCGAACTCGGTGAACATTTTATTTCACGTTCGGGACCTGTCAATTGGCCACCCAGATCGTGCTATATAACGCCTTTAGATTATTTTTTGTGGGGCTATGTTAAAGCTCATGTCTTTCCATACAAGCCCGCTTCATTTAACGCATTGGAAGACAACATTAAAGCAATTATATGTGTGGGATACCGGCCGAAACATTGGAAAGAGTATGCCAAAATTGGACTAAGCGGATGGACCATTTGAAGCGCAATCGCGGTCAGCATTTGCTTGAAATAATCTTCAAACATTAAATTATATGGACTGTACTATCGATTTAAATAAAAATCTCATGCATTTTTCTGAATTTTACGTGTGTTATTTTGAAAAACTTTCCTATAGCTCTTAAAAAATCACCCGTTACTTGTTTCCTTCTAATCTTACATACAAATCTCTCTATATTCTCAGTAGGCATAGACAAATACACTTGCTTTGTTAATATGCACACAAGTATCAGGTCAGTCCATAAGTTCGTGCGTATTTTACCCATAATTTCACTTTTGTACGATTTTTGCATACAAAAAATTATTCGCGGAATATAACGGAACTATTTCTATTTTCTTTGGTATATTGTGCATTCAACAAGTGATTTTAATCGCGGATAGAAGCACGTGTTGTTAAAAAAAAAGGGAATCTTCGAACGCGTATAAGAGGCACATTTTGTATGCTTTTATAAGAGTGGTAAAAATGCAATAACTGCTGCTGCAGAAATAAATACTGTTCACGGAGAGGATACCGTGAGTGTAAGGACTGCGCAAAAGTGGTTTTCAAAATTCCGAAGTGGTAACTGCGACGTGGAGGATGCCCCGCGCGCTTGTCATTCCGAAGTCTTTAACTCCGACGCCTTGCTCGAACTCGTGGAAGCTGAACCAAATTTGACAGTCGATATGATAGTTCAGAGGTTAAATTCATCGCATGGAATAGTTCACAGCTGGAAAAATGGGTACCGCATAGACTTTCCGTCGCCAAACTGCAGCAGAGAGTGAATGTGTGTTCTCAGAACCTGCTGCAACGGCTTGAAAATGAAAGTTTTTTGAGCCGTATCGTTACTGGTGATGAAAAATGGGTCCTTTACAATAATTCTGTTCGCAAACGCCAATGGTTAGATAAAGATGAAACACCAGAACCGACCCCTAAAGATGGCCTTCACCCCAAGAAGATTCTCCTGTCTATTTGGTGGGATATGGCCGGTATTGTTTATTATGAACTTCTGGAACCAAACCAGACGATAACTGCTAATTATTATTCCCATAAGCTATCAAACCTGAAAGAGGCTCTTAACAAAAATCGACCGTCTTTAGTGAATAGACGCAAAGTTTTGTTTCACCACGACCACGCAAGAGCTCATACCGCAAGGCAAACATTAGGCAAGCTGAACGAGCTCGGATGGGAGCTAATGCCGCATCTACCATACCTTGTGATTATCACCTTTTCCGTGGACTTCAATCCCATATGAGTAACAAGAACTACTCCTCAAAAGAAGCTATAAAAAGGGATATCGAAGCGTATTTTGGCTCTAAGGACAAACAATTTTTTGAGCAGGGAATTAAAAATTTGCCTAAACGTTGGGAAGACATTGTAAATAATGAAGGAAAATATATTATTGATTAATAAATATTTTAAACATCTTTTTTATTAATTTTAAAAACCCGTTTAAAAACCGCACGAACTGACGGACTGACCTGATATATGCAAAATAGTTAATTGGTGAATATCTGCTTCCCTTAAACCCGATGATGGCAAACGGCTCGTGCGTAAGAGGCTCATAAACAGCGAATATAACTACTCGTGCTTCAGTAGACCACCTGAATTGTGCCGGTCTGAAAGTTACAACTTTTAATTGTTTGTAATTGTTGACTGGACAAATCTCATAATCTGCTTACAAATTCACCGCAAAAATTTAAGTTTGTTTTGCGCAAACGAAACGAACAATTTGAAACTTTCTAATTCAATAATTCCTTTGCGGCTGCCTTGGGTGTAAATATTATTATTGTTATTGGAAATTCTAGCTTTAGAAGCTGATTTACTAATGTGGAATAAGTTCCGTATATGCCTTGATATTTGTTTGTAATATGGAATGTGCACTTACGTGGAGGATATTTGAGTGGCTACGTGCAAATGAACTGGCTCTGTTTGGAGACTCGAACTTGGAATTAAACAAATCATCGCATTTAGTACCTATACATACATATACATGTACATATGTATGTGTATACATCATAAATTTAGTTGCCTGCCTAAGATAAGAAGTTGATCTCACTAACTTTAGCTCAGCTTTATTTTAGTAAAGCAATTAAAGGTATTAAATTAAGATGGGCTCAAGAACTTTTCGTATTAATTTTAAACATTATTTAAAAAAAACTGAAAGACTGAATGTTTTTTGTCGATTGAAGCAAAGAATTTATGTATATTTAGAAAAATGGAAACAAGTGAGTTTCGTGTCTTTTGCTAGTCAATTGCTTTATTTTACAAAAATAAAAACATAGCATTAAAATATCATATTTCGACTTGACTTAAGAAAAATTTCAAAAAAAAAAAAAAAAAAAATAATAATTTTAAAAGTTATCGCTGTTTGTGTGTAGCACGTTTCTCCAGAAGTCCCTTGCGGTGATCATCACAAGTCCTCGGAGATTCATCTGAAATCAATCAGACAAGAGAAATTAGTTTTATAATATTAATAGATAATCTTGTGCCTGATCGAAGCTTTTTTTTCAAATTTAATAATATGGCGACCTCACGAAATATTTTTCAGATTTTCGAGAAAAACCCGAAATTTAAAAAAATCGATATTTTTGAAAAAAAAAAATCCTTATGTTTTTCAAAAGCAGTATAAATTTTATTGAAATCTACCAAGTAGGTTTTAAGGGGGGGTAAGGGATAAACGCTAAAACAAACACTTTTTTTATGAATTTATTGTAGCGAAACGGTTCAAGTCAGTTTATTAAAAGTTGTTGCATATTATAAAGTAACATTTCAGGAATATTTGATAAAATTTTCATGTAAAAATATTGCAAAATGAGCGAATGAGAGCACATTTACGTAGACGTCTTTTCAAAAATACATTTTGCGGTAGTCAGCATATCTCAGCGTAGAATCATCTGAAATCAAAAAAATCGAATAATTTAGTTAAAGTATGAGTTAAACTTCCCCCCAACGTTTATTTTGACGATTTATTTTCATTTTCAGCCATTTGGTAGTCGTTTGAAGTAAAAAGTGATTTTTGACGAAAAAATGCCGCCATTTTGTAGGTGTAAAACCACCTTAATATAAAAAAAAATGGCGAAAAAAAAACGTTGGGGGGAGGTTTTTTATATGTAAAATATGTGTGCAAAATTTCAAAAGGATCGGTTGAGTAGTTTTCAAATGCCAATGACTACGCACCTAAAAAAAAAGGTTCGAGAAAACCGCGTTTAAAGTTTGTAACGGACTACGCGCGCAACTGCTGCGTCTCGGCAGATGTTTGAGGCGGCTCGGCTTTACGCTCTATAACTTAAAAAGTTTTGCTCGGATTGACTTAAAATTTTAACACGGTATTTTTGAAATGTTTTACTACAATAACATGCAAAAAAAAATCGATTTTTATCCCTTACCCCCCTATGATTTGGTGGCGACGGAACATGGTTAAGTCCAGACGTCAGGAACTATACAAACTACAAAGAAGTGTATATTTACGCATTACGGCTGCCATGAGTACACCTTTCGACCATGCCCCAAATGCTATGCTTGATTTACTCCCCTTGGACCTTAAGATACAGCAGGAAGCAATAAAAGCAATATATAGACTCCATAAATATGGTTTTGATGTCGAATTGACATTGCGTGAGCAATGGAGTAATTCCGAGTGCATTCAAAGAGGTTTGACCTATATTTTCTTTGCCATTCAACGTATACGATGAGCTTCAGCTGCCTCGTAAGAAACACGTAACTCAATTACGTTCTGGATATTTTTAATGTTATTGACAGGTTAAACTTCTTCTTATCCAGAACCGATCCCTTATCTATACTAATATTATAAAGAGGAAAACTTTGTTTGTTTGTTTGTTTGTTTGTAACGAATAAGCTCAAAAACTACTGGACCGATTTTAAAAATTCTTTCACCATTCGAAAACTACATTATCCACGAGTAACATGGTTATATTTTATTTTGGAAAAAAATAGGGTTCTGTAAGATATTTGGATTTTTCGGACACAAACTGAAAAAAATCTTATATATAAAATAAAGTCAACTTTTTGTGTGTGTTCGCTACCCGGCCGTGTCTGCACCGAATTAAACCAAACTTACACACATTGCTAAGAAGGTATTGAAGATGGTTTCCGTATAGTTTGGATACCTATTGGTGGATAGGGCTCGAGATATAGGTCAAAACGTGGACCCGGATAACCTTCGGATGTGTATGTACAATATGGGTATCAAATTGAAGCTGTTGGTGAAGGCTTTAGTACAGAGTATTTTTCATGCCGCTCCGTGACTGGGGTCTCGAGATATAGGTCAAAACGTGGACCCGGGTAACCTTTGGTTGTGTATGTACAATATGGGTATCAAATGAAAGCTGTTGATAAGTGCTTTAATACGGGGTAATTTTCATACCTATTGATGACTAGGGTCTCGAAATATATGCCAAAAGGTGGACCCGCCGTGTCTTTGCACCGAATTAAACCAAGCATACACACATTGTTAAGGAGGTATTGAAGATGGTTTCCGTATAGTTTGGATACGTATTGGTAGATAGGGTCTCGAGATATAGGTCAAAAGGTGGACCCGGGTAACCTTTGGTTGTGTATGTACAATATGGGTATCAAATGAAAGCTGTTGATAAGTGCTTTAATACGGGGTAATTTTCATACCTATTGATGACTAGGGTCTGGAAATATATGCCAAAACGTGGACCCGCCGTGTCTTTGTACCGAATTAAACCAAACTTACACACATTGTTAAGGAGGTATTGAAGATGGTTTCCGTATAGTTTGGATACCTATTGGTAGATAGGGTCTCGAGATATAGGTCAAAACGTAGACCCGGGTAACCTTCGGATGTGTATGTACAATATGGGGATCAAATGGAAGCTGTTGGTGAATGCTTTAGTTCAGATTATTTGCATCCGCTCCGTGACTAGGGTCTCGAGATAGAGACCAAAACGTGGACCCTAGAATGTGTTTGTACAATATGGATATCAAATTGAAGCTGTTGGTGAATGCCTTAGTACAGAGTATTTTTCATGCCGCTACGTGACTGGGGTCTCGAGATATAGGTCAAAACGTGGACCCGAGTAACCTTTGGTTGTGTATGTACAATATGGGTATCAAATGAAAGCTGTTGATAAGTGCTTTAATACGGGGTAATTTTCATACCTATTGATGACTAGGGTCTCGAAATATATGCCAAAACGTGGACCCGCCGTGTCTTTGAACCGAATTAAACCAAACTTATGCACATTGTTAAGTAAGTATTGAAAATGGGTTTCGTAAAGTTTGGTTGTAATTTGGAGTAGTGGCAACGGGTACAGCGTTCTTTTGAGCCAGCCATAATGTCGCTTACTTTTTTAACGCTTGGGGCGGAACTGAACTGTTAAATTGACAGTGTGAGTTACAATGTGTCAATTTTTCTTTCTGATTTGGATGCCATAAGGAAAAAACGTAAGTGCAACATGTAAAAATTGTTTGTGAATTTTTTTGGAGTGGATTTTGGAACATTGAATAATTTCTTACGAAATTTGAGAATTTAATGTGAAATCCGAATGAAATTATGTGTTCGTGGAAAAAACAATTTTTTTCGTTTTTTTTTGTGAAAAATATAAATGGATAATGGTTAAAAAAGCTCCAATGCTTAATAAAACATATAAATTGAAACGAAAAGTTCATGGATGATCAGGAAAAAAGACGATTGTTTATTCATATGCGTTGATTTGAAATTTAAAAACAATCTTCTTTTTTCCTGATTTTCAATTTATATTTTATATTTACTGAAAAACAAATAGAAAAACAAAAAATATTGTTTATGCCAAAGCGCTTGAATAAAGAATAAAGAAATAAATAATATGAAAACCATATATTTTCTGTTCTAAACAATATCTATTCTATTTTAGTGTGCCCAGCGAAGGGGGCCGGGTTTGCTACTACTCAATATGTGTCCGGCATGTGAAGTTAACCCGCACGACACCAACCACCTATTTATATGCGCTTTTAAACCCGCTCACCTAACACTCATCTCTTTTTGGAGCCAACGTGTCAAAATAGCACCTTTTCAGGGCCTGCCGTTAGATGAGATAGACGATGACGTTCGATGACTATACCGCACTGGTAGGGCTTGATGGACTGCTACAACAACAACCACATATGAAAACGTTGAATTAAATGTATCAAGCACAAAAAAAGTTATTTTCTTGTCAAAGTAAGGTAGTTATCATACAGCGCTTGTAAAAACCGGAACTGTATCAATGTTTTGAATATTTTGATAGTGATTTTTATTTACTTTTTTCAAGGCGCATTCATTAAAGGTAGTGGCACTAGACCAACAACACTGTTCTGTACGTTTAATTGTTAAAGCAAAGTACTGAGCAACTGGAAAACAAATAACGAATTCGCCTTGTTTCGTTCTGAGCTGACAGCTACATGGACACGGCAAAAGAAAAAAAAAACTCAGCTGATTTAATATACCAACACCACCTTTAATAGATTCGCCTTAATTTTTTATATAGAAAATAGTAGTGACTTAAAAGCCACCTGGGCATTTGCCAATTGTACCCCCTCCGATTAGAAGTACAACTCAGTATAAGTGGTATTTTCCCTGCAATATATAAATAAATGCTTTGGGTAAATACCATTTTTAAATAAATATTTTTTTTTTCAATTTCAAACGTTTATTAACAAAAAATGGTTAGAAATTTAATCTTCAAAATAATAGCCATCGCTAGCGACACATTTTTCCCATCTCTCAGGCAATTTGTGGATGCCGCGCCAAAAAAATTGGCCGTCTTTGGCCGCAAACCAATCATTGAGCCATTTTTTGGCTTCTTCGTTTGGAAATGGTTTTTTGGGTACCTCTCAACTGCTCTGCCATCATTTCTTTCGTTTGACCATCATCTTCATTCAACAATGCTTGCAATTCGGCGTCCTCAAACTTTTTCGGTGGCCGGCCACGGTCCTCGTTCTCCACGCTAAAATCACCACTTCGGAATTTTTTAAACCACCTGAAGCACTGTGCTCTACTTAGAGCTTGCCCACCATAAGCTTCTATAAGCATTTGATGAGCTTGAGAAGCGTTTTTCTTCAATTGTTAACAGAAAATCAACGATGTCCGCAAATCGTAGTTTGAAGGCACGAAATTCGACATTTTTAAGAGCGACAAAAATGCATTGTTGTATGAAACGTAACAAACAATGAACTGAATATTGTTGACAGATGACAGACGAAAAAAACAAGATATTTGGGAAGGTTTAAAAATACTACTAGCCACATCTATGGACTAATAGCTGAAAGTGTCATTTCATAGGTATATATCTGGAAACTTTAATAAAAGATATTTTTATGGTGGAAAAATATTCGTTGAATATATTTTTATTTTATTGCATTAAAGTTATATTATGCGTTCAAATGAAATCCTCTGTTATGGAAAGCGGGCACGTCGACTGAGAAAAAATATAATGAAAAATTTGATATTCTTAGTTTGCACGTTTTGCACCAAAAATTATAATTTATTTTAGACGCAGCTTAGCTGCGGCAACTGCATTGTGGTCTGCATTGCTTTGAGGTCACACAATGAGCGATTTACTAGCACGTACGTAAAAGCATACACACACATACATACGTATACCGTTCACATTTATAAGCAACGTGTTTTAATTTTGTCGGCTTTCAACAAACCACTCCCTTGTGAAGTATGCGTAGTGAGGATGACCCTTTGTAATGGAAATTATATTTTCCCAATAGTTTTTAGCAGTCTGCAGGATGCAGTGACAAAAACATAATTTAACCTCATATTTTAGCAGTTCTATATAAAATAAAATAAATGCTGGTAAAATTTTCGTATACTAAACATCTTTATTAAATCTAAACTCTTTCTAGGTTTCCATATGGCGATAGAGCTTCAGTGGAGACAACGAAGAAGATACACAGGTTGCGAGTTCATATACAGGGTGGGCCATATAGCGTTTGCTTTTTGAAGCACCTATTTTTTTGAGAATGGTAACACAAATGACATGTCAAATGTGTTCATAATTTACTTAAAGGTTTGACATTTACGAAATGGAACGCTATACGCTTGAACAGAATTGGAAAATATTGCTATTTTCAAAGTGGTGAGTCTTCTTCTTCTTTTCTGATTTTCACATGGGTGAGCTCAGAAAATCCACATGTTATTGTAGAGAAGCAAATGCATCCACAACGAGTCACTGTTTGGTGCGGTTTTTGGTCTGGCGGGATCATCGGGCCATTTTTTTCGAAAATGAGCGAGGAGCCGCGGTTACAGTAAATGGCGAGCGTTACCCATGTCACGGTGTCAACGAGTTGCTTCCAAAAATTGAAGAGAATGACATGGACGACATTTGGTTTCAGCAGGACGGTGCAACTTGTCAAACTGCCACACTCGAACTTTTGCTACCGTTCTTGAATTCCGATATCAATTGGCCGCCTCGGAGCTGTGATTTAAGCCCGTTGGACGAAGTTGCCATTCATGAAATTGGAGCTCAAACAATCGAAAATGTGCTTAAAAATTGGGTTGATCGAATGGTCTACTGTAAAGCCAGTCGTGGCAGTCATTTGAACAAAATTATTTTTCATTCATAAATGACAATGTTCAATCTTCAAAATAAAAAAAAAAGTTTGAAAAAATATTAATTAGTTTGTTTTAATAGCCGATTCAAAAAGCAAATTTTACATGGCCCACCCTGTAGAAATTCTTTATCGAGAATCAATGTAAAATATACGGAGTTCTAATTATCTTATTCTAATTATCCTAAAAGGCAGTATTAATATATTTCAATGAGTACTTGTGGAACTACTCTTTAGATATAAAAATTTAATACATTCTGCGATAAATTAGATGAATAGCATGCATGCGGAAGAGCTATTACTACTTTGTCGATAGGCGTCACAATTTTTCTTTTACAGTATCGAAGTTTTCCCAACTTAGTTTCAAATTGATCTTAATTGCTAGATAGATAGATTTTTTCGAAGTTTGCACTTCGACCTCATGGTCTTCCTGCCCTCTGCGCATCACAGTACCTCATCCAAACCTAGCTCCCTTATTAAACTCAGGATAGAGCTGGGTTGCATTGGACGCATGTGCATCTCTTCTAAGGCAAAAATGCCTTAACCTTCACCGCGCTATAGCGCTACCTTCAATGAGAAGGTGCATTTGAGTCTCCTAGGATTGGTCGTAGAAACGAAAATAATTAGTGGACCATGTTCCGATCATGTGAAGATGACTACGCAGTCTGCAATGGCCTGTAAGAATGACCGTGAGCATTCTCAGTTTATCCTAGGGAATGGTTATTAGTTTATTAAATGGTTATTATTTTTTTTTTTTTGGTTGTACACTCCCAATATCGATTTCGTTTGCCATAGTCTCAAAGTTTGGTGCCAGCAAAGCTCTTTTTGTCTTAACTCTTCACTCCTAAGCTTTTCCTTGATGGTGTGTTGTTTCATAGCAAGGAATGGCACAGGTCCTATTAATACCTAGGCTACAGCCTTTCTCGGCAACCCGTGCGATACTTCGTTCCCAGTTAAGTCTTTATGTCTTGGGACCAAATTAGCTTGATACGATTGTGCGTTCATAGTAGATTCGGTTTCTCGATAAACTCAAGGACCAGTTAGAACTTAATTTCACAGGATGATAGAGCCTTGAGTGAAGCCGCTTGGCCTAGGCCTTTTGATGCCTTCGGGTCATCTGTATACCAGTGCAGGGTACAATTTTGAAGTTTCCTTTCAAATGCAGGTCTACTCCAGTTTAACTTATCGTCCAGTTCAATTCTGAACTTTTTTTGAATTTGATGGCTTTAGTAATATCATCTCTGGGTTCCTGGGTAAGTAGGAGCTACAGCCTCAGCAATTCCTCGTTTTTAGATGATATCACTTTTTCTCTTCCGAGCTTTCTCTGGCAATATTCAACAGGATACGCTTGGCTGATTGCTGAATAGCTATATGAAGCGGTGCCAGCTCAACCATCACCTCCATGTAGGGCAGGTCTGCATTGCCCCCATGATGCACTTGCATGCTAAGCGCTGAAGCTTGGTTAGGGCTGCCCGCACTGGCGAGAGAATGTCTCCGGTTGTCTAAGCGACTGCTCCATATGTTATCATTGGTCTTATTATGAGGGTGTACATCCATCTCTGGATTTTTGGGATACAGCCCCAGAATTTTCCTGCTAGACATGTGCAGATCAGGGGGACCTGATAATAAATTGTTGGGTCGATACGGGGTTAAAATAATCGGCAAAAGAATTAAATATATTAAAAGTTGAGTAGGGACCTTCTCAAACAAAAACGGTCTGTGATATCGGTCAAACGAGCACCATTGCTTTGTGTTTTTTAGCTACTCTACAGTGTTATTTTTGAGAAAATTTCCTAATAAAATCATTGTGGCTGTGTATAAAAAGTCGTTAACTTGGTGTGTAAAGATGCGTAGTCCATTATTTTTTTAAATTTTGTAGGAGTAACTATTTGTTGTTAATATTTTCTAAATCTCTAAATGTACATTTCTTCTTTAATTCAGCTTGTATCAATATTCCTCAGCTGTTCTGCTTTTGCGGGGTATGAATAAGATATTTGGCTCGCATTAGTTTACTGCGCTGTCGAAGACAGCAGGTTTGTAAACGCGTATACGAGTTAATCAGGAATATTGTTAAGTCTCCCCGCAAAGATACCTAGAGGATGATACCCATTACACAGTCGAAAGCTGAGGTTTTAGTAGGATTAGGAGTTAC
This sequence comes from Anastrepha obliqua, assembly GCF_027943255.1. Lineage (NCBI taxonomy): Eukaryota > Metazoa > Arthropoda > Insecta > Diptera > Tephritidae > Anastrepha > Anastrepha obliqua. Next base: position 60,076,854 of record NC_072893.1, on the reverse strand, counting down.
CTCGAGTGCCTGCGATCTACGCATGATCAGAATACACGACCTATATTTTCAGAGCCAAGGTAGTCAATTTGAATCAGTTCTGATGGTGGTCACTTGGCGGATATGATTTTTGCTGCAGAATTTGACTTACTGCTTCAAATAAGTTAATTTGTTAAGAAATCAAAATTTTTTAAATTATTTTTGGATTAATTTATAAAATTTAATAAAAGGATTTGGATTATTTTTAAACTTTGAAAAAATACATCTTCAAATGTCCACCAGGAGTACATCTACAGGTAAAATCTACCAAACAGTCGTTTCATGAATGCCTGATTGTTGAGAACGTAAAGATATCGATGTTGAAGAACGTCCAGTTTTGGGTTTGCCAGTCCTTTTTATGTTTCTTGAAATTGTTGCACCAACCTTTAAATTGTCGACTCCTTTGGACATTTATTTCCATCCAAAAAATCACGAATTTTGCGATAGGTCGCTCTTAAGAGGTTACGGGTAGTCAGAGGTCCGGAAAAATGATGATTTTCAATAATTTTTTTACTAGTCAATTGTTTTCTTTTACAGAAGTCTCTTGCGATGATCATCTCCTTGGAGATTTATCTAAAATCAATCGGACGAAAGAAATTAGTTTATTAATAGATAATCTTGTGTCTTGTGGAAGCTTTTTCAAAATTAACAAAATTGTGGCCTTATGAAATATTTTTCAAATCGAAATTTTTGAAAAAAAAATCCGATCAGGCACGAGTTTTTATATTTTTCAAAATCTGTGTAAATTTTATTCAAATCTACCAAGCGGTTTTTAAGTTACAGTGATCACCAGTTCAAAAAACATAGTTTTAAGAAAAACGTATTTAAATGTTTCTTTGTTTTTGCCTGAGCGTCCTTTGTTAGCTATTGAATAACTCGAAAAGTATTTGTCGGATTCACTTCAAATTTTCACACAATATTTTTAGGATATTATACTTTAAGAAAATGGAAAAAATTCAACGTTTTGAAAATTCTGACTACCCTTAACCTCGTAAAGATCTACCATTTTCATAATAAGTTTAACGCGCTGTTCTATCGTAAAATTTTACGTCAAAGTTGACATAAAAAAGGTATCGTCTAGGAATTATTCACTGCTTACATCTAGGCGTCACTTTTGAAATACCCTTTATTTCAATTATTTTGAGACACTAACCACTTTCATTTTCTTGGTAAAAGATAATTTTATGAATCTAAAATTTCATAGTAAAATTTTGCAAATAGTAAAAACTGTTTAGGTAAAATAATAGTAAATTCTATTGTGATGTTATCATATTAAATTAAAATACTAGTCGATTTTTTTTTGATAATTAAATAATGAATGATAGGGTGGTGCGTCATCATGAAACATTAATTTTAGGAAATACCGCAGAACGATGTTATGTTTAGTAAAAATTAAGTTCATTATATCAGTAAGAGTGGCTTAGATTTTGCTCAATACTGTGTGCATGAGTCCACTTATCAAATCTACATATGCCACTTAGCTACTTTATGCCACTGTTAGTATATTTATTTGTCACTATTCTGAAGTTTGCCAAATTTAATTTGACTTGAAATGAACTTCAAATTTACGATAGTTAACTAGAAGACACAAATAGTTTAAGAGTAAATAAGAGAAAATTCCCCAATGCTACCCGCATTATTCAAAGCAATCTTTATTTGAAAAGAATGCGAGATGTTGGCGTTGCTACAACTACACAACACCGTAAATTCTTATCAGCGAATCCACGACGGCGACGACGCCTCGACTGGGTAAGGCAGCGCCAACCTGTCTAGTATTACCGGACATGGCATATCAAACCGAGCACTGAAAGAGCAGCAGAACGAAGGGCGGCTATGCGAAAAACGCATGACGGCTCCAATTTCGAATCAACACCATTGAGAAAGCATATGCGTATGCACGAATGCCTAAATTCAATTTATGCGTATGTATGTACGTATGGCGGCACGAACATTTTAAAGGAGCACCAACCGACTATTGTTGCCACAACAACAACAAAGCTACATAGCAACGACAAGTTGCGTTGCCGATTGAGAGACTGAAGCAATTTTGCCAACGTTGTGGGACTTTCGAAAGTGGTAGTTCGAAAAACGTGTGGAACACATTGCGCTAGGCAGGTATTGGGTGGTGATATGGGACATTGAAAGGCAGACAGCACACTTGTTTGGATGTACGACGAAAGCGGCTAGCCGAATCGTGTGGAACTCCGAAGCCACTTGATACATACGAGAAATGTTATGCAGTGCTTGGCTGCGGCGCGATAGTCGGTTATGAAATCTGGATGTGTTCGCACGTTTTAACGGCACTTGCAACGCGGCAGGATAGTAAACAGTACGCGTCGCGACGCTTGAAAACAGACATTTACTAAATAAAGGCAGACAAATTACAAAAATCGGTAGAGCAAAGGGTGGCAAGCAGTGAAGTGAAAGTGTGCTAAAAGGGAATTAAAAAAATGAAGATCAAACAAAAGGTGTGAACTAGTGATGGAAAGTGAAAGTAAATAAATTTTATTATTATTTAAACACAATTGATATCAAAGTAATGCGTATACGCCGAGTGGTGAATTCAGTGGCGGCAGTGATGCTTCGCGTTTTTTGTTTGTACAAGTGAGTGTTCAATCATCACAGATTTGCCGCATCAGCTGAGTCGAGAAGTCGCCTCGGTGGTTAGCGACCAGTAGTAAATTAGTGGTTAATCGCGCTAATTGTCTAATTAAATCCATTTCAACTCACACAAGCGGACGTATCATATACACAAATATCTACATTTATATGCGCACCAACATGTGAAAACATATACATACATTCATGTGTGTGTATGAGTGAAATTTTCTATACACATTTATACCCCACTCGCGGGTACGCACCTACATACACATACACACACACACACGTACAGCAGATAAGCACACTGAAGACACAATGGTAGCAGAATCCCGCAGTCACAGATTACTTACTTGCAAAATTCTCAATGCGAATGTGTTAATGCGGCAAATGAGCGACAAAAATAGAATACAAACAAATACATATTAATATATGTACGTACTTGTACAGATACCGATACAATCAACAGATAAGCATGCGAGCTTGCATGTGTTAACAAATAAGGATAAGCAATGGGACGAGCGCAGAAAGGATATACCCGAGAAGATGTGTTATGTTACATATGCACATGTGCATGCAAGCTTGTGTGCGAGCGTAGTATCCTGTTGATTTAAGTTTCCCATTTTGAGTGCTGGGGCGTGTACTCGAAATTACAATTAAGCGCCAACGCACACCCGTACTCTCATGCTTATTATATGTACTTGTACGCGTATGTATGTGTGCTTGAATGCCCCTCTAGCACCGCTGCCTAATGAGAATACATATGTTGATGTGTTTCATATTCAACAGCTTTTGGCAATCAACATTCGTCAAGACAATTCGCATAGCGGCAGCATTGTATGTGGATGCGAATGCGAACGGGGATGCGGGTGCGTATGCGTAACAAGTGACTGGGTGTGTTCACCACGAATCAATTCACTGCTCTTGGCATAACTGTTGGTCACTTTGTTTAAGGCGTCAGATACACATACCGATGTAAATAAGAGTTCATGCACAATAACTTTCATTTAGCTACTTTGTGTTGTTCTTCTAGTTTTGTTTGCCCGCTATATTTGATTTGTTTGCTCAATGGGTGGTTGCGCATGGGTTCGTTTTCGACATTGCACTTTCCCGCTGCTTTTAAGCATTTTTCCACAAACAGCACTTTTCCGACTCATTTCAGTTCACTTTCGTTAGCGGTTTTGCGGGATTCCCCTTCTCCGCTGCGACCTTGAGCTGCTGATGTGTACTCTGTAGTGCCACATCTGCGGCAAACTTCAACTCTCATGACCAAAACCCATTAGCTAAAAACCAAAGCAAAGTTAAACAACCAAATATATACAGAAAATAGATGAAACTTAGTTGAAAATCGTCTACGTGTAAATAGTTGCGGCGAATTCCACAGTGGCGAAATTGTAATTAGGTAAACTTAACAAGCACTTTGTAGAACTCATTTTTATAGAAGGCGAAGGGGGAAAAAATAAACCACGGAAGTCATCAGTTTGTTTCGCAGGATGGGCGTAATGAATTAAGTTGAAAATAAGAAAAATTCTTACTTATTTTGGTAAGGTAACAAAATAAACACAGTCTTAGCTCACTCATCTCAATTATAACGGGGCACTGCCTAATCGGTAGGTACACTCAGATGATGGGTGTCCAAACACACAACTTCTGCAGAAGTGGTCTAAACGAGTAAGAGGAAGAGACGACCTCGCGCCTTCTGTACCATTGACCTGCTCTATCTATACGTAGATTTACTATTCTATGTGGACTATTTTTTAATGAACTGGAAGATCTCAGTTCTGCAGAAACCAGGGATGTTCTAAAATTTTTGAAAAACACGCACTGGTTTTAGTAGATAAAGGGACAAGTTTCCCACGCGGCATCACAACGGCCTATGAGTCTGAGTGTGTCTCACAGGACATCAGCTTGAACCTAACCTATTTTAGTGAATCCGATGAATTTTATTGAAATAAATATGCTTTCTGTCTTACATAGATGTCGTAGAGATTAGGTGGCAGATTATCGTGCAGCAAACGTGCAGAAATTTCAGATGCACGATATTGTAAACAAGAATTTTTTTTTAACAATTTTACCGGGATCAATTAGGGCTGATGCTTCGCTATTTACATGATCGTTTAGTCTTTCCATATGGGACTTAGCGTTTATGTTGATCGAAGTGGCAACTGATTCGATGCCAATGTCGTGTTCGATATCGGTGTTGCGGACGTACCAAGGTGCGTTAACAGCTTGCAGCCCCATAGCTGGATCCCATAGATCCAAATTGGTTTAAGCACCTGCTTATATAAAAGAATTTCATTGTATAGGGATAAGGCTGATTAGTTGCCCATAGGCCAGTGCATATTTCAATATCTGATCTCTAACTGTTCTTTTTTTCTTTTTAACGTGAGTATTCCATCTAAGTTTTGTATCTAGTAGTATTTGGCGTTGTTGTGATTTGAAAGGATTTGCATGCCGTTTATGTATAGTGACAGATATTGGATTTTCTTCTGTGTGAAGTCTAAATGAACCGATTTTCTTTTATTTAGTTTTATGCGCAATTTAATGGTCCATTTTGAGATTTTATTTAAATAAATTTGAAGGTTTTTGATTGAGTCAGTATAGGTTTCTCCTACCGACAAGATGGCTGTGTCGTCAGCAAAAGTTGCTGTGGAGCAATTTGTGTCATTAGGCAAATAGCGAAGCCTCGGCCCTAATTGATCCTGGTAAATGTAAAGAAATGCATTATTAAATTTAGTTGTATTGCACAAAATTAAATCCAAATTGTTCGTTAGTTTATAATTTATTAACTACATAGTTACAATGTCGACAAAAAACAAAAACAAATAACAATTTGACTTGCCAAATTAACTTTTTATGAAGACTGCCTCTAAAGTTGTAGTGGAAAGTAAATATCGTCTTTATTTATTTTTTTTTTGTTTTGAAATTTTGGAGATGTGACTCGAACGGTGCGGTTCTGAATTATATTTAAAATACCAGTACTAATGTTTTAAAAGATATTTTCATTATTTGTAACCTCCTTTATGAACTTCTTCAAATGTGAAATGCTGCGAAGTTTTGCATCATTAGCCATTTTGTGTGGGAGAGTTTTCCGACAGTCTAAATACTCGAACAAAATGCAATAAATTGAACATTTTGTAATCTCTCAATCCAAATCTTTTGAATTTCAAGGAAGATTTTTCGGTCACAATCCAATGAATTGAATGTTTGACATGCTTGATTTTAAAACCTTTGAATTTCAACAAATATTATGACTGATCTATCAAAAATTCGCACAAAAATTTGGGTTAGCCAACAAGCTGCTCGTCATTAATGCACTCAAGAGCGTTTTTAAACCTCGCATATTACACCTTAGCATGTAACGCTTTATAAAATCATTACCTATTTCTACTCCAATTTAAAATTTTGGTAGAGTTTGTCGAAGTCCAAAACAAAACCATTTTCGATATTTGCGGCTCATTTTTGTAGTAACAACACAAACATATTTTCGCTTTAAACGCAACTGCTACACCTCTGCTCCTCTAAATGCTATGAAATTTAGTCAGTACGTCAATAAGAATATCTATTTCCACTTTCTGGCTGATCTATTTGGAAATATTTATTTTAGAAAGTGGTTTTTTTTGCTTGAACTGTGGAAGCCAAAAAAAATCGGTTGAAAAAGAAAGTCTAATCATAAAAAATAGCATAGATATCAACTAGGAGTGGAAGATAAAACAATGCATACATATAATTTTTCTTTCTTACCCTAGATGGTTGCGTACAAATGATTCTTTTCAAATTGAGTTGCGCCCTCTCAACAAATTTATTAATTATTTAGTTACGTGGCAAAAAACTTTCCAAAAAAACATCTACGTAATTTTTCTTTTTGTTTTGTGGGTTTGAGTTTGTTGGACAAGCAATCTGTTCTGCTCTTATAGGCCAGGTTATTCCTCTGTTTGACGAAATCGAATTTTGGTTGAGTCTATTTGTTACTGAGTCTACGAATTGTTGATTTTAGCGCACAATTTAATGGCTCTATTGTACATATATTCGTAGAATGTTGCCTTGCTCGTTTCTTTGTTTCCCCGTCGGAGTGATTTTCCCATTTAAGGTTGACTCTTCCGAAGAAATTCTTATTCTTCGTTGCTTATAATTATGCTATGGTATATACTTAGCTGTCAAACTTAGTATTCACAATATACAAGGTGGTGCAAAATTAATCGTTCAATTTTGTCTTTGAATACACTTTTATACACTATTAAATAAAAAAAATGATTGAGTCGCGGAAGCTATTATTTTGACCTTCACGCGCTCTATTGCTTATCTGTTTGTACACTGCAGCTGTCTAGTTCACAAGGGTGCTTAATTTGGCGTATACTTTGCAGCATATCAACCACAAAGCCAGGATAGCTCCTTAGAAACTTTTATGCATTGAGACTTAAAGTTTTGGTGGAAAATACCAAATGTTGTGATTTTTGTTGCTATATATAGTAACATAATTTGTGTTTCAGTACTTTCAACGCATCATGCTTTCTATTTCGATAAATCCAAGAAGCAAAAAATAAAATAATTCAATTCACCTTCAAATATTTGCCTAATTCTCGTACAAGTACTTCACCTTCAGAAATGATTATAAAGACACCACATATAAGCAAGCTTTAACTACTTACTTATTTAGTTTTTAATTTGAATTATTTTTTATACAAATATAGTTCATTGTATAAAAAGAACTATAATAATTCAAGTTTGGAAGTTTGCACAAGATTTCTAGGAACTCGATAAATTTTGATCGAAATTGTTAATTAGAAATAAAAAAAGAAAATTTGGCTACGCAGCCCATTAAATATGTATTAGTAATACAAAAGGCAGGATTCAAGGCGCTCATTTTTTTCTCTAAGAATGCTTCCCATTTTCTTTCTAAGAACATATGTTGTACATTCGTTGTATAGAGAAAATGAGTATCACCTTCAACGCGCATCGCTAGGGCAGTATTTTGCAGTAATTTTTCACTGGTTTGCTGAACGTATTTGAATATAACTTGAAAAATTAATGAAATCTCACTATGAAACTTTCAGGGGTTATTGAACATAGTTTCAGCTATTAATGAAAAATATAAGAAAAAAATATAATGATTATTACTAGTTGCTATCGCGATGGCTTTGGGTGCAAAACAGCGTTTGTTTTGTAGTAAATAGATACACCCACCACCAGCTAAAAAAATGTAAAGTTTCAGAAATATGATATGATTTATAAGCATGTTGTGTGTAATTATATTTTGTCCGAAGATTATATTTTACTTTAAAAATTATAAAATAAATATTTGAACCGATTTTAAACTCCTTAAAAAAACTTCGTACCAAAATGTTCAACATTAAGTAAAAGCATTAAATTTCTCAAAATTATAACATTTTTTTTTCAGTTTACTGCTTATTATATTCAAGCCTACAAATTAATAAACTGCAGACATTATTTACAATACTAAAAACACGCACATAAGTGAGTAAATCGCTTGCATCTATGTGAAGTGTTTACGCCGAGGTTCTACACCAATTGATTGTAAGCGTCTTGATTACGCAGACACCGGCAGTTTTATGCCACATTCGAATGGCTGATAAATTGTTTGAGGAAATTTTTTCATAATAGAAGTTTGGCACAGTTTACAGTTGACAGACCGCTCTTAAAAATATTTTCGCTTTGAAAGAGACTGTCTTTGTTCTTAAAAAGCCATCTGGAGTTCGGAGGGGATGTAAAACTGTAGGTCTCTCTATTTGTAAGAAACATTATTGTAAAAATCACATCACAAATAGGAAGAGGAGCTTGGCTAACCACCCAAATACACATACATATATACCATATATTGTGCAACATCAGCCAATTCTTTCTCGACTTAGCTTAGCCAATGTAATTCATAAAGTAAGCCAATTCATAGTCCGAAAGTGCAATGTCTGGTGAATACAGCAGATGGCGTAGAACCTTCCTCATTTAAAGCTTTTCAGTTAGATGTTGACAATATATACGAACTTATATGTGATATGTGGTGGTTACAGCCATTTTCTACCACTGTTTCTATTTTGTAGTAGACGACATCGCTTTGATCCTATCCAATTCAATATACAGCATAACTGTGAAAACGTGCATATTTAGCCGGTGCAGCCGGTGTCATCTAAGTTTGGCGTGGATAATTATGGACTATCATAATGTACGAGATGAGTTCAAAAAGTATCGCAAATTTTGTGTTTTTTCAAAGATTATTTATTTATTCATTATATCTATTTTGGCCCTTCAAAGTAATCCCCATGAAATATTATGCACTTGTGTCAACGTTTTTTCCAATCTTCGAAGAACTACAAAAAATAATTTTTTTATCTTGTTCAGCTCCTCTTTCGATGCCGTCTTCATCTCGTCAATCGTAGCGTAGCGTCGTCTTTTCATGTGCTTCTTCACTTTGGGGAACAAGAAAAAGTCACAGGGGGCCAGATCTGTGGAATACGGGGACTGTGGCATTATTAGTGTGTTGTTTTTGGCGAAAAAGTGACGCACAAGCAGCTATGTGTGAGTAGGGGCGTTATTGTGATGCGAGAGCCAATTTTTGTTCTTCTCAAATCCAGGCGTTTCTGGCGGATTGCTTCCTGCAAATTGCGCATAACTTGCAGGTAATATTCCTTATTGACCGTTTTATCCTGTGGCAAGAACTCAGGATGCACAATGCCCCTGCAATCGAAGAAAACGGCAACAAAAACTTTTACATTCGCCCGAACTTGGCGCGATTTTTTCGGTCTTGGTTCGTGCGGCAGCTTCCATTGAGATGATTGAGCTTTGGTTTCTACGTAATAACCATAAACCCACGATTCGTCACGAGTTATGACCCTCTGGAGAAAATGACAGAGTCCATTTTTTTTTGGTCGAAATTGAGCAGTTTTGGTATGCATAGGTACTCAGCAACTTCTCTAACGGTGATTCGACGATTGACCAATACCATTTTCTTCACTTCATCAATTTTTTCGTCTGTTATTGAAGTGCTCGAGCGTCCGGTACGCATTTCGTCGTTTACAATATACCTAACCTGCGAAAATTCAAAATTCGCAATACTTTGTGAACACAGCTCGTATTTATTTTAATTCTCTTTTGCATTTGAGATGAAAAATTATGGCATCACTTGGCATTAATTAGCTCGGTACCCAGTTTCCTTGCTTTCGTATAATTCTAATTAATCTCAAACGTTTCGAAATGTGGCGCAGTGTGAGTTAAGCTAAACTTATTTTTATTAAGTAATGCCTCCGATTTTTCGTTCTGCAAATATTTCAGTTGCCCGGGATGTTTTTCCTTCACACCAAATATCACCACTTTTAAAGCCATCAAACGAGTGCGTGAGGCCTTTATAAGAATTCAACAATATTCAGCCGAAATTTTCCTAAAATAGAATAGTGAGTAAAAGTTGCCGTAAGAGTTGTATTGTTAGTTTGAAAGTCGATGTGAAAATATGTATATTTACACGTCAGCTATAAATATAATTTTAACTAAAAAATTAGTTCAATAAACAATATTTTTTCATGACTTCTATAGGATACGTACTTACAGATACGGCACATGCTCAGACGACACTATTTGACGCATGTGAATGGAACGGAAGTTATGTTCTTAAATTAATGCTTTAAAATATTTAAAAAAATATTTCGCCATCATCTTGTCTTCTCTACGTTTAGAAAACTAGTTTAAAATCTGAAATTTTGCATAATATTAAGTTTTTATTTATTAATTAATACAAAACTATTCTTCTTTTCAGTTATTGAAGTTTTTGAAATTATTTATAACTAATTTTCATTATGTTATTTTTCATGCCATAAAACATTCAGCGTTTTGCTTCACAATAGTACAACTCAATTCAGTTAATATTTTTTTAAGCAAACCCACCAATTACCACCAATTTTCTGTTGAATTATCTCTTTTCGTTTTCAGCCGGGTCTTTGAACGCGGCAATGATTTCCTGAATACATTGCTGGAATGTACTGAGAATCGTATGAAGTATTGAAAAGTGAGACAAAAATCAACTTTTTTTGTTATGCAGGTAAAATTCCATATGCACATGAAACTATAGATTTTATACAGTAATACTATAAGCTCAGCTTTTCATTTTTTTATCAATTTCATTTTTGAAAAGATTTTACAGTTTCAAAGGGGCAAGCGTTAACAGAGGTATGCGTTGCGTATACTTTATGTGATAGGAGGAAAGTTCAACTACTTTATGTTTTTGTGGTACATATGTATTACTGCATATAACAGCTGGCGCAAAAATAATTACCCTATAGAAATATGTGTGACCTTTAGCAATGACGACGCTCGTCAATCATATTTCACACTTGTGAACTAGGCATTTGCAGTATACAAGCAGATAAGCAAGGGAGTGCTGCAGGGCAAAATAAAAATTTCCATCACTCAAAATATTTTGTTTATTTGGTACACAAATTATTAAAAAAAAAGTTATACAAAAATTGATCATTAATTTTGCGCCTTTAACATATGCGTTTAATATATACATTAGGAAATTTCAAGGATATTTATGGATACCTTTCTCAAAGGATATTATTGTCCTGGCGAAAAGTAAATACAATTTTTTTTGAGTATTGGCTATATTTTCTTAAATTTAGTATCCATATTAATATCATGCGTTTCTCAAAATAATGCTATAGAAAATTTCCAAGATATTTAAGGATACATTTTTCAAAGGACATTATTGCCCTGACGAAGAGTAAACAATTTTTTTGTTTAAATAGCTGCCTACATTTTCTTTCATTTATTGTCCGTATTAATATCATTCGTTTTTCAAAATATTTCATTAGGAAATTTCAAGGATATTTATGGAAATATTTCTCAACGGACATTATTGCCCTGACGAAGAGTAAACAATTTTTTTGTTTAATAGCTGGTTATATTCTCTTTCATTTATTATCCATATTAATATCATGCGCTTCAAAATAATTCATTAGGAAATTTCACGAATATTTAATGATACATTCTTCAAAGGGCACTATTGTCCTGGCGAAGAGTAAATGCTTATATTTTTATATTTTTTGTTCTTTCATTTATTATCCGTATTAATATCATAGAGTGAGCATAAGTATTTAAAACCATTTTTGGAGAATTTGATTTTTTCAGCCTTTAAAGCTCTTTAAAAATTATACAAAAAAAAACATGGAAATATTGAGTATGCAGCATTCTTTTAAAAAAATCTATTGCTTCCCGTGCATATAAAATTTCAAATATATTTTGGCTGTTTATTTTTTTGCTTTTATTTAAAAAAATCATTTAATAACTAAATTCTTTCATCATAGAAAATATAGAAATCAAAGAAATAAATCGTGTATTGTGTTTTCTTTTTTTCTTCTACAAACTCTTTTAAAAATGCAAAATCTTTGAATGCATCTCCTTAACCCACGCACACTTTGGCACACTTTGCCTATTTTAGAATTACTATATTCTCCGAACAGGTTAAAGTCACTTTGACTGCCAGCTGATTCAAGCCGTTTTAAGTGGATTACAAGTTTCACACTCCGCTAGACGTTCAAGCTAAATCGTCTTCTCTCGCTAATACGTTTCCATTCCCCTTAAATAACCCACAGTTCTTGAATGTTAAATACATTTTCATGTTCTAGTATTGTATCTGTCACACTAAATTCTTTTCCAACTCTTTCCAACTGATTCGACTTGGCCGTTTGCTTTATCATTCGTTGGAAAGTATGGAACTGCTTTTACACGCACATTTACCTACATATATAATATGTATAGGTATAGTACACACAGTCAGTCATGGAAATTCTATGTACAGCTCAGTTTAAGAAATTTATGTTATAAAAAATATGAAATTCAAACTTTGACACCTGAATTTAATATTAGCGATTGCTATGAACTTTGAGAGCTCGCGGGAGGCACAAAGGCTGCTTGCAGAGAATATATTGGGTCTTACTCAACCTCTTTTTTCAACAAAAATTAGTGCAATATCCTTTTTATTTAAATATACTTCAATAAACTATGTAAGTAGCAAATTCTGATCTCATCAAGTGGGTGGTGGAATGATTGTTCAGAAGTGTATGCGTGCCACAGATGTGGATAACTCCCACTTATTTTTTGTCATCAATCACAAAGTGTAAAAGTTCTAAAAAAATCTATAGCTCAGAATGAGCATGAAATTGAAAAAAGTTATAAAATGCTGCAGCGGATTTGTGGTCGTAGGGTCATAAATTGTACCAAAATTGCCAAAAACTCAACTCAGGTGTTTTTCTGCCATGAAAAAGTTTTACCAGCTTTACAGAGTTCTATGTTTTTGGTTAAATGCTCAGCCTGAATACTAGGCAGTGACGTAGTGACTGTACGTTTTAATTTAAATAGGAAGCTAAGAAACTTATGAGAAAAGGCTTAAATTCTGAGCTAAAGGGTTTTCAAATAAGAGGTGTTATTTTGATATTCAAAGAAAAATGCTATTTTTTAATATAGTATAAATGATCGAATGTTTATTTCATTATAAAGAGGAAGGAAGGTATGTCGTTAATAGTGGAAAATAACATTGGGCAAAAGACCACCACGATCACGCTTACAGGACAATATCCTTTTCATGAAATTTTCCATAACCGAATTGAAAAGTGGCTACGTGGCTGCCTTATGTTCTCGATAGCCTCACGAATTCCATCTTTGAGGTCTTGAATCGACCCCGGGCTGTTGGCGTAGATCTTCTCTTTCACGTGGCCCCAAAGAAAAAAGTCACAAGGTGTTAAATCACAAGATCTCGGTGGCCAATTGTGATCACCTCTTCGAGAGATAACACGGTTCGGAAACTTTTCACGTAAAAGATCAATGCTTTCGTTGCTTGTGTGGCACGTGGCGCCGTTTTGTTGAAAATAAACGTTGTCCAGATCAATGCCATCCAATTCCGGCCATAAAAAATCGTTAATCATCTCTCGATAGCGCAATCCATTCACCTGTAACCCCTGTTGTTGGAAAACCCTTTATTAAGATTTTATGATATTAGTGAATGAAAAATTAAAAGTAGTATTTATGTATGTATCTTATGATCAGAAAGTACCGGGAATGTTTAAATAAAACAAAACAGAGTTAAATTTCAAGCAAATTTATTTTATCTCCTTCAAAATATGTCCCTCTGAAGCAACACACATATGCCAACGTTTAACCCAGTCCTCCATGCACCCCGGTCAAATAATCCAGCACAATTTGGCGCGTTATCATCATGCAAAATCCAAGAATTTTTTGCGCACATTTCCGGCCGTTTGCGACGTACAGCATCTCTCAAACGATTCAAAATGGATAAATAGTGACAGATTTGTCACTGATATTTGAGCCTTTCATTCCTTTTTATAAACAAACTGGAAATAACTGACTTCCTATTTCATTAGCCACATATACTTGTATTGCTATTTCCGTAGACTACTTCTATTTCCTACAAGGTATTACGCATTTATGCATGAATATAAACCAAATAAATATCTGTATTGAGTTTTGTATACTGGCACAAATTTTGCCAGAATTTGCTTACAATCGCGGGAGTGCGAATGCATGCCACTCTGACGGTATGCGTGCGTGAATCGTACACATCGTGCATTCGTATACACATAGCGTCTACACCTGGCGCAATGTTGATGTTGGAAACAATGTTGATCATTCAGGCAAATTTCATGTAAACTTACCAACACTACGAGAAATAGCGCTTGCGGAACATTTCGATATGTCGCTTATATTGGCGTTGTTTTGCATCTTTTGCGGTCTTAACACTGTCACATTCCGCTTGTAAATAGTTCCATTAGAAAACTAATTAAACACAACTGGCACAAGCGCATCGCATACATACGTGCCACAACATATGTACACATACACGTAAACACACATGCACATTGCACACATTTGTATATTTTTTTAGTTGATCGCAAGTGTTTGTTCTCCAAAAGCCTCACGGAAAAGTTTTTTCTTTGGCAGCTCTTGAGTACATTGCAAAATTAGCATCGCGTCAGTGGCATGCCAACATTTTTCATAAGTATGAAAAGCGAAAAAAAATTCTAATTAAGAATTAGAACGAATAAAGGAATAAATAATAAATTTACTGGCACTTGTATGTGTACATAAATATATAATATTGTGCACATAGTTATGCAGATGTGATGCTGATGGGCAGCAAGACCAGGATAGATAGCAATACATCAGAAGGGTGCTCCAATTTCGTGGCAAAGTAAGTATGCATGTATAATAAATAAGTATTGCTAATAGTTACCTAACTTCATGGAAACTTCATGGTGTATACTCATTAAGTCCGTTAGCCTGATGCACTAAACTTTATGTGGAATTTTTTTGTTATATCATTTTGTTTTTGCCTGCCTAAGCACTGTAGCGTCTTTCAAATGCCACATTTTAGGAACGAAATGAAATTATTCCAAGTTAAGCAATTTACATATGCACTATCAGTGCACTATCAATCAAATAGTTGGGAAAAATTTTTCGACTTTAGCTTAGAAATGCCGTCGATATCTTAAGGGGGGAAACCAGTTTAGACTGATCAAAAAATCGATTTCTTATTTATTTCAAAAATTGTTAGTATAACTACTCAAAAGAATATGTGAGAAAAATTTTAAAACGAAATTCACATTTTTCCCGATGCTATGAGCACTTAAGTGATCGCCCGTCGGTTCGGCACCGTAGCGCCCGGAAGTTAGAACGGAGTGTCGGCCAAGGATTCTTTTTCAATTACCTGCCTCAATACTGTTGTACTACGGAATAATAGAGACAGTTCAATTTCGGCAGATGTTCCTTCTTGACTAATTGTAGAACTTTCTCGAGTTTGGTTAGTTGAACTCCGGCTTTTCTACCGAGTGGTGTAAAAATGTCAGCGTATCCGAAAGGTTCTCGTGAATGTAATGAACGACGTGGTAGACCACGTAAGAGATCTTTATCTGGCAATCAACACACCAGGAATCAGTCGAGTGTCAGTGAAGATGATGTAAGTTCGAGCGAAAAAAAACTTTCTACTGCTTTGTTGGAAATTCTTATTTGTCGAGATTGTAAAACGAAAGGGAAATTTCAAGAAACTGGAAAACGTGGTCTTGTGTGATTACTGATATATTTCAAACACATTGTTTGAGTTGCAGAACATTGCGTCATAAAGGGCAACTGTAAGGCTGAAGAGCCTTTGTAGTGATATCACCTTACCTCTTAGGTGCCCCTTACAAACTATTAAACTACTGTTAAGGGAGGGGTCTAGGGTTTGACTTTCAAAAAATCGATTTTTTGGAAATAGCTTTTTCTTATAGTAAATCATCTCAAAAATATTGTCCCAAAATTTCAGCTCAATCGGAGCAAAACTTTTGGAGTTATAGACGTTTTTGTCCCCACTCCTCTGCGACAGCTGCGAGCGTTTGGAGCGGAGCGTTACAAAAATGCCTTTTTTTCAAACGCGTTTTTCTCGAAACCACTTTTTCAAAGTCCGTGACTATTAGAACTTCAACAATATTTAACCGATCCTTTTCAAATTTGGTATACAACTTCTATATATAAAATACCTCCCCCCACTGAGAGATTTTTCACTTTTTTGTTTTACATTAAAGGCGGTTTCCACTTATACAGCGAAAAAATCAGTGAAAATCGCACTTTTTGCTTCAAAAACGCGCTGGCAACGTAAAAATGAAAAAAAAAAAAAAAATCGGAGCCAGTGGGGGGGAGGTTTTGGTGATAATTTAACCAAATAATTCTGTTTTTTTATTTCAGGTGATTCTACAACTAGATACGATAGTCACCGCAAATCACCTTTTAGAAAAGGCGTTTTCGGAAAAGATACCTCACCGGCTTATTTCCCGATATTTTCTTACAAAAATTTAGTACAATATTGTTGAAATGATGCTTTATAATGTACAAAAAGTTTAAATACATTTTCACTATTCATATCTCTAAAGCAAAGTCTCAAAAATTCATTAAAAAAAATGCTCAAACCCTAGACCCCTCCCTTAATAAACAAAAGTGTTCTGCAGTTGTGGAGCAAACGTGGCGTGCTGAGCCCACTTGAAAAGTTGTATGCTAACGCACAAAATCTCTATTCACTATCAGTACACCTCGGACTTTACTAAACATTTCTTCTTTAGCTTACCTGCAGCCAGATTGTATATTCCTTGAAGCGACTTCTGTAGAAGTCGCCGCGATGTAGTGCAGGATTATACAATTAAATACAATAACATCTTCTCAAATGCTTATCAGACATTTCTTTAAGAATTTGAGATTCTCAAGTCAATAAGAGGGTAAATTTTTCTGTAGAAACTTACTTCATTCTTTTTCTCCTTGATTGGCGCGATAACCTCTTAAATGATTTTTAACAAAGCGCGTCAATGGGCTCTAGTTGTACACATCAAGTGAAGACGAGTCCTTATCCACCAGATATTTCCAACGTAGAGAAGGCATTCGGCTTTCTCTGTCACCATCAGCTGGTACCGTATTGAATACCTTCAAAGCCGGAGCATTTGTATTTCTTTGTTTAGGGAATTTCACTTTTTCAGGCCACTGAGTATTGGGAGCCTGACGAAATTATTCTTGATAAACAATTGGTAAGAGAAAGAAGTAAGACTTTTTCAGTAACATAAAGAGTTAGAAGTTTAAGTTCGTCACACTAAAGACGAATGCAAATCTTAACCTAATTGAGTACCTAAAGCAAGCAACAATACTCTCGTAAGTAAAAGTCAAAGAGTCTGCTCTGTGGAGAGCGAAGCTTTTCAAAAAGTAGCGAGCTACGGACTTTAGGCTATATAATTGCTAGCTTAAGCATCGGCTTAAGTGAAGGTAGAAAAAAACACTATGATCTATAATAGAGTAGAAGAGATGGCAAATTGCTGATAAGGAAGCAACTTCTTCTCAGATGTACTGCAGTTTATTCCAAGGAACTTGAATATGAGAGGCGTCCGAAATCTTTTTGAAAAACATACCTAGTAAAAGTTGATCATAAAATGTTGTGATATTTGGTAGACGCTTATAGAAATTTCATCTTACAAGCAACATTTAAGTACATAGGTATGTCAACGCTGAAGCATGGGCTTTGCTCCAGCCAAGTACTCATCGTCGGCAGGTCAAGCGTAGAACATTTTTTATGTTGTAATATCAAAACGTTATTCTGTTTATGCTTTAAGATAAGCTAATATAAAATAAAAATAAAAAAATACCATTTTCTGAAACTAAAAATGGAATTATGCTCGTTGTCATAATCACCCATCTCTCGCAATTATGTGGATTCATAGAAGCATAAATGAAAATGAGGGAGCAGTTGAATTGCCCAATGGGCGCACGTCTGGGTGAATTCGTATATCAAAGAATAATTCAGTTGCACTTTCTGAAATAAAAACAAGAAATATGCTGAATAGAAAAATTCTAGAAAGAATCACGGACATTGGTCACTAAGAGATCAGGTGGAAGGTCTAGAACTCATTTGCAGCTAAATTAATCAGGTCTTAGACATATAACACAGGCGACTTGAACATATTTGGTGCAATAGAAAACTTAGAATAGCTTAAGGCTGACGATAATGAATTCGCTCCTTGGTGTACTTATTCATGTATCTCTTTAAATAAAAAAATACCCTTTTCAAATTTCTTACTGCAAATCTCGTTATATTCTACAATCGTCACATAGTATCTCTAATAATATCCTCTAATCGGTGGATGAAATCAAATACTTTGGAATAATTTTTGACAAAATTTTTTGGATCTCAAGTCATTTTAACTTTTTTATCTCTAAATCGTACTCGATCTTAGGATTTGTTAGAGTTAATTCTTTAAATAAATTATAATATTTTGCATTTTTTTGGTCTAAGTTGGAATAAGCTTCTTTTATTTGGAGACGAGAATTGAACGGGTACAAAAAATTTTTCTTAAATTTTTCCTAAAATCTCCTAAATATTGCATATTTGTGTTACTTCGTTAATAGCATCACTTCGTATGCAACAGACTTTGCTTAGAGATGGATTACATGTAATTTTTGTTATTATTTCCCTAAAATATGTGTACTTATACTAAATCATTAATTAATAAATTCCAACTAATTAATTACAATTTAAAATTAATGGCTTGAGTGTTTCCACAAAAAGCTATTGGCTGCTATGAATTCGCAATACTTGTATCAATTTGAAATTAAATGGCTTTTTCCTGGAAAATTTCACATAATTATCGCATTATGCCCACGCATTAAAAAAATTGTATTACAAAAGAAATAAATAAATTAAATAAGTGGCGTTGAATTGGAGCCAATTTGCTGCTACTTAATTACGTATGTATATATGTGTATGGGCTAGTAGTTATACGAATTAGGGTGGTCCTGCTTTCGCATTGCTATCCTCAGTTGCATATCAACTGTTATCTTCGCAACCTTAAAATGATTAATCATCAAAAATTAAGGATAGGGCGTGGGCAGTAATCATTTTTACAACAAATAATTGCTTATATAGGTGTATGGCTATGCATTTAAGTAGAGTTATTAATATATTGCTAGCGCCCTGCTCTTCATATTAAAAAGTAATAATGTAATAATAATAGACAAGTACTTATATTGTTGCAACAAAATCTCCTACTTATCTAATATTAATGATTTTAGTAGACTAAAGTGGGGGTCAATAAAAAAATCAATTTTTCAAAACATATTCCACAATTGAGGGAATCATCTAAAAATATGAATTTTGTACTTCTTTAGCACAGTTTTGGGTGAAAAACAGCCGAGTGCAATTTATGGATGTTTTAATATATTTTTACTCGATGTAGTATTTGTAAGTGTAGTAAAACTTAATTATTTTAAACTATTGAAATACAGCTTGATGATGTCCGGCTGGATATTTTTATCTCAAGTCTCTTCTGTGAGGTCACACTTGTGTACTTGGCGACTGTGAACTTAAAAATTTCTACTTGCAATTATATTTCTGAAACGTTTTAAGATACTCTTTAACTTTAAACTTTAAAGCACATTTTTTTTGTGCACAATTTTTTCCTTTTCTTGTATTCCATTTTCTTGCACTTGTCCGTATATTTCTTGAAACTGCACCGGTGCGACGTAATGCCGAGATGAAAGGATTCCCAAGGTGTGACCAACATCAGCCCGTTAATCGGCTCTCAGCGAGTTTGAAGGAATCAGCTGATTTGGGGACGTAGCAGCAGATATGAGGGCGGTTTGTTTAGTAGAAAACTGAGATTGTGTTGGTGTTCGTTGCCATCTGTACAATGACTGATTGGAAGAGCGTAAGAATACGTGTGAAATTAGAGGGTACAATTTTGCCGCCGAGTCCTCGATGACGTGTCAGTGGAAGCTACCTACTCTCACAATTTTTCTTTGAATGACCGAACCTTGTAATCTATCGTCTTTGAAGGACATAATCTTCAATTCTCCCAGTCTTGTGTATATTCGTATAGGGCCCATTCTTAAGTAAATTCCCTTTTACTTCAATACTCACCGTCCAATGTTTACTAAATTTTTCTATATCTGCGGCCCTCTAATGTTGTTGCACCGATAGTCCCTTTAACTGCATTCTATGGAATTCTCTCATACTTGTTAGCAGGAAATAATTACTTGAAGGTGAATTCTGGGAAGTATACTAAATGCGGGAGCAATTCGTTACCTAACTATTGCGTGCAATTTTTTCAATGCGCTGGCGGACTTGTGTGCCATTGCGTTTTCCTGGTGGAAGAGAACTTTTTTTCACTTCTAATTTATTGATATTGAATTGATATTTTGTTTTTTCAAATTTGCTAATTCAAGTCTCTACTTCGTATGGAAGAAAAGGCTTGACATTTCAGCGAACAAAGATTGTCAAATGTCAGTGGTATTTTGTAGTCATTTGAAACTTACATTTTAGTATATTAAAATTCAATGGGCAGTTCAATGCAGTTTTATAGCATTCCCAAAAAAATTCTTAAAAGCCTGGTTGAAAATTTGAAAGTTTTGATGAAATTTTTTACAAAGTTTGTAACATTGCGTTATATGGATTTTGTTTTTAGTATGAACTATGTTTTTATAAAAAGTGGAGTGTTTATTATAAATTAAATATAATATAATATAAATATAATTATTGGCGCTTACACTCTTTTTGGGTGTTTGACCGAACTCTACCTGTTATTTCTGGCGTGCAACTTGATGTAGTTCCACAAATGAAGGGTTCTCATATGCGGCCGGGCTACGGGTTGCTTATGAATAAAAATATTGGGGGTAGGAAATAATAGTGATTAGTATAAATATTTCTTTAAATTTTAGCACGGGTTGTTATTATTCATTTCAACCAGAATTTTCTCGAAATTTATTGTAATATAATATTTTTGTGGGATATTAGTACAAAAATTCCAAAAAAATAGCGTGTTTTATGAATGTGGCCCACCTTAATGCACATATATAATAATACACATTAATACATTAAGTTTCGATGCAATTAACTTCCATAATCACAATTTTAGCAAACAATTATATTGTCAAAAACTACTGCTAAATTGTTGCGAAAATATGAAAATATGCAAGTTTTTGAAAAAATGTATGTACGTACACTTAAAAACACTCATAGTTTTCTGTCTAATTTTTTTGCGGAAAATTTCTTTTTTTCAAAATTTATAGCTGCTGTCAAGGCACATTTATTAAAGGTGGTAGGCCAGACCAACAACAATGTTTTGTACTTTTGATAGTAAGCGGCAAAGTATTGAAAAAGTAGAAAACAAAAAATTAATTCGACTTGTTTTATTCTGTGCTGACAGCCACATGGACACAGCGAACAAAAAAAAAAAACAAATCTGCGGATTTACCAACACCATCTTTAATAGATTCACCTTGTTTGCTGTTAAAAAAAAATCGTTTATTTGACATTTTAATCTCAATCAACAATTTTTGTCGACAGCAACATTCATTCAGGCTATCTATTGCCCTGCTCGCTTATTCCTTTAACCTATGAGATATATGAATGTATTGAAGTTGACTTCTCTAACACAACTAGGGAATTCGACTCTCAACAATCTTTTGCAAAAACCTCATACCAAATTCTAGCAAAAACAGACGCAGAGAGGTGTACCGCCGTTTCACACTTTTTATGGCAGGGAGACGGCAATCTTGTAGGAAAAGTGACAAGAAAGCACTCCTATATAGACTCACTAGCTAGACCTTCTGCGACCGAGAGCAGCATTTGCTTAACCCATTTATGTACAGCATGTTCCATATGTTATTAACACTAGAACTACCGACCGGCAAAAACGACTGGTTGTATCAATTGTTCTCAAGATTTTCTTTTTATATTTCATTTAATATTTTATGATAGTATTATGACTTTTTCTAATTTCTTTTCAAAAAACTTCTCCGGAACTACTTCATGGCGTCACTATTTGTAATTGTTGCATATTTGAAAGCCACACAGTATTAAGTAATGTTTTTATTGGCCATTGTAGTATACGGTTGAAATGGGAGCAATTGAGGGAAGTATGGTTGAAATACGTACAATACTCGTATTAGAAAAATGCCGTAAGCAATACTGCTGAATATATTTCTTCTCATATTGTATGTAAGTAATATCTTATTATTTGTAAAAATAGTAAAAAATACTTATTTTGTTAAAATAATAGTTTGTGCGATAGAGATATGTATAGAGAAGACTCCCATAACATTTCAAGTGAATCGGTTCAATTAAAATTGAGATATCATGTCAACCATTTTGAAAAATGTAGTTTCAAGAAAAACGCGTTCAAAGTTTTCATGAAATAATAGGAATTTAAAAAAATCCTCGTAATGACATATTCTTGTATGCCTAAACTTTGAAAATATGTAAAAAAGATATCTCGATTTTTTCAAAATTCTATACTAGAATACCCCGTTCATTTGTACGACTTCCTTCGTTCATTTGATTGTTGTGGTTGTTGTTGTTATTGAAGTGGTTGAGTATTTCTACTGAAATAATCCGAATTAGCGACCAGCCCCGTTTTACTATCAGTGTTCTCGTGAGATGATGTCTTATTTTTTTTTTTCTAAGTCAGATCCATTTTGTGATATCCAGGTATAACTGCAAATTCTTTATCTCGATGTTTGAGATCTCATTAATTTGTCCCATTTTTTACCCAACATTCTCTTGGTATACGTGTAAAGTGCTACATGCGCTTTCTTTACCCTGTACTCTATGTTGGACCTCCAGCTGAGTTTGGGATCTAAGATAACACCTAAGTATTTTGCCATAAAACTAACGCCGTTTAATTTGGGGGATTCAAGTTTGGTATCTTGGTTTTCTTAGTGAACAGCATGAGTTCAGTTTTGCTCGAGTTTACACTTAAACTACAGTATGTGGCCTAATTGCTGAGTAATCCCAGAGCTCCTTCCATAATCGCACTGATTTTGGTTGGAAACATTCCTGAAACCATTAGCAATATGTTATCCGCGTACGCCACTGCTTTAGTTCCCTTTCTGTTGAATTTGGTAAGGATTTTGTTGACAACTAATAACCACATCATTTGGTATGATCAGCGTAAAGTTTAAACCATGTTTCCGATGGAGATGTTTCCAATAGAAAATTTGAGGTGATACAAATCTTTTGTGGAATAGGCCTGCTGCCAACCGCGAGAATTAACAAGAATGTCAAAAAAATTGCATGTCAAAATCTAGAAGAGTGCAATCGAACTAGTCGAGTGCCAAGAAAAGTCTGGTCTGAGCACAAGTGTTCAAAACCGACAAAATCTTGTAAAACTGGAGCCCAGAGCAAAACAAGTTTAGGAATTTCATTGCTGAATGTGTTTTGAAGTAGTTAAAGTGTCCTAATCTTCCACCTAGTAACCACGGGAAAATATGTGTATTTTTATGTATACTTAAATTTCCTGTCTCTCTGTCTATTCTGCCATGAGATGCTAGATGACCTTAAGAAATGTGTACACTTTAGCTGGGAACACCAAAGAATATTCTTTAACTAAAAGTGATGCTTATCATTGATAAAGGCTCTATCTAAGAGTGAGTCGAGTAAGCCAACACTAAGCATTAAGAAACTTAAAAGTGTCATGTAACAGCGGCTTGCCTTCTTTAGTCTGATTATTGATTATTACTATTGTAATCGTTGATGGACTTATGCGTGAAAGATATAAAGGGGAAGGAAATAAAAGTGTAACGATCGCCTAGATATTTTTCTAATAGCATTAAATTAGTTTGTTCGAAAGTTGATTTTATTCACCGATGCGAACAAAAAACTTTCTGAGATCTCATTAAAATAACTTTGGGAAACATATTTATGTACGCATACACGTGCAGCTATGTACGATATATCACAACTTTCAAAAGCATTTAAAATATGAGAAAGGCCGGCATAACTTTCTATATGAAATGCTAAAGTTGACCGAAATTTAATTTATTTTCCTAAATAAATCTAACCAGCTTGTCCGCACCTTGTACTGCTAAGGATGTTGATCGAAGTATGTTAAGGTAATGAGACATATACATACATACATGGCTATGCTGCGCACACACACATACAAGATAAAGGATACTTGTCTGTATTACAAAGGTTACATACTTAAGTATATAAAAGGAGAAAATCAAATTGAAATTTCGTAAAAAAACGCAACAATGAAATTTTGTTAAAATTGCAATCTTAGTGCAGCAGAGTTTTGCAATAAATGTTTTTGTTTGAGAAAAGTTGAAGCAGTTTGTATATAAAATAGCAAAAGGATACAGTATTCAAGCTTCACCTGCACCAGCCATACAAAAATAGGCCCAAAGCTATTTGAAGAAATGAAGCAAAAAAAAAAAAGAACAACAAAAAACAACTTTTTAACCGGAAAGTTAATATGTGCGCATTTATGTGTGTGTGTTGATTGGTTCATTTTTTTTTTGTGCGGCCAGACCCAAAATTTATCTTGTCCGTCGCGAGCTATCCATCCTTTTGACTGCCCATTCACTTGCTCAGCCAAGCATTTGCCCCTTCCAAGCATTTGCTTATTCCTATACCAGCGTATAGCTAATCATACATTCCCAGTAAGAAAATCGTCTGACGTTGAACTGGTGTGCTGCAAGCGAATTTGGAGCCACAAATAGTTTGCATTGTAGTTAATACTTTTTGGTAGTTCTGATCAAACAGTGCAATAACCATTTTGTGTGAGCAATGATCCCAACGCAGGGTGAAAAACCATCAGAACTTTTTGCATTCTCTGGACACATTTTTTATTAACTATTTAAAAAGGGAAGGTTTACGAGTATGAAAGCTGAAAAATCTGTTTAAATACGAATCTGAGCGAAATACAAATTTAGGGTAATTTGATAGAATTTCACGAGAATTTTTTTTGTGGAGTATTTGTACTCTTTAACTCTTCAGAATAAGGTCATTTTGACCCTTTTTTTGAAGAAATTTGAAAAACAATCTATTTGTATAATCGCTAGAGGGTTGAAATATTTTTAAAAATGTTTACTCGGCGAATTTTATCTGGGCTTTCTCAGACGAAATCTGCATAAATGGAACAAAAAAGTCTACAGGAACTAAAATAGCAAATATATAGTGCCACAGCTCTCCTTGAGATGTGCAACACTGCTTGGTACTATCCTTCATAGGCATTTACAGGTAAATGTAATTGCATTTTTGTTGGCCTCAGAAAAGAGTTTGCTTCTACTTAAATACTTCTTCAGAATTTTTTTTTTATGTTTAAATTTCTATAATCACTTGCTTATAAATAATAAATGTCCTTACAAAAAATATATTACTCTGAAAAATTAGCATCTGCTAATGCAATGGTGCTATTATTTGTACCGGCTCGGTTTATTATATAAAGTATATACATATATCCGGTATTAGTTTATCGATATTATCGAAATATACATATTTACTCATGGTACAATCACTTCACATGTTGTCTTCCTATCTGTTAAATCAGCCTTATTTACAAAGCATCTGTAATGCCTATATAAAAAAAATTTTTCACGAGGAAATCGGATATAAAAGAACTAGACAGTTTTTACAATAATGGACATTTTCTTTTTTTTATTTTTTATTGTTTTTTGTATAGCTTTGCTAATTTAATCATTCATTAAATTTAAAAAAATCAACTTATTGTAAATATTTTTTTTGTTGCCTTAAATTCCACGCCTGTACTCAACTTGCACAGCGCCTCACAAATGTGTGGAATATTCGCAATTTTATCCTTAATAATGCTTATGAATATTTTTGCTAATAACCTAATTTTTTTTTACTGCTGTACTTCGATCGCTATTTTATTTATTTGAAATCATATATTTTAAATAATCATATTACAAAATCGGGGCAACTAGCAGCAGAGGCTATCGGCCTTTAATAAATCGCTTTATAATTCATCAACTCAATCCACTTAACTTCGTTGGTAATTCCCAATTTGAATTCTAGCGAAGCGAGCACCTCAAGCAAAAGAGGCAACACTGAATGGCGTTAAAATGAAAGTTAGCGATATCCAAATTCAACGTGAAGGAAAATTCTCTAGAAGACAATAAGTGTGCATAATTTTATCATCCGTCGCTCTACATGGCTCGCATTTGGCAAAATTTGACGAAACTAGTGATGAAGCGCTAATTTGTGTCAACAGCTCAGGGATTGCCTACAGAGCTTACATGGCCTACAAACATATGTATACTGTTATAGATACCTACATACATAAATATCCACATTTATTTTTATTTCTTATATTTCACATACTAACACTCGTGTATGTACTTTATATAACAACACATACACACTACGCTACCGCCCTCTTTTCTTGTGTACTTTGTTCGCGTTTCTCCTATAAACAATTTTTCCTTGCCTCTCAACCACTTTCGAGCGAACAGATGTCATCTAATTGAAATTTGGTCATGTTGGGTTGGCCATTTCGGGCCAAGTGCGACATATTGTTGTGATTTCTTCGGCATGAATTCATGGAACGTCAATGGCTGTGCCACAACCGTGCGTGTGTATGAATCGGAATGTTGACATACATATATACATATGCTTGAATGCTTTGGAAACAAACGCACATTTGTCTTAAGTTTATAAAAATATATATATGAGTATGGTGAGCAAACCTAGTTTGCGGGAAATTTCTCAAGCAAGCAAAAACCAAAAAAAAAAAAAAAAAACAAAAAAACTCGTTTGTTCGCAAACTTCGATACTTCTTTGGGAAAGAATAGGAAATTCAATTTCTGTTATTTTTGCTGAATAATGACATTTTATTGGATTTTTTACTGTCTCTGTATCTTCTTCTGCCATAATAAATATAATTTTTCTTTTAAGTTTTTAACTTTTTTACCCTTCATAGAAAGTAATGTCTTCGATGTTGAAAGCAAAACTATTTGCGGGCTTTTATTGAGATTATTACAAATGAAAGCGAAAAATCAATCAACTCATGTCATCGTACAAGCAACAAATTTATATTTAGGATAAATAATGAGAAGTGAAAGAGATAAACGGTTGGTCGATTGGATGCGTTGTTCTCGGGTTACTCACCAAAGTTAAGCTCACTCGTTAATCTAATATATGTATGAGTGTAAAATGAGAGAGGTATCCATTCACATGCTTTTCTTCTTAAAGAAAATAAGGGCTTTGCGCGCAATGAGACACCGTTAAGATTTAACCAAAGGCTTTTCAGAAAACCTTCATAAGAATGATGAAGCTTGTCTTTATTCAAGTTCAGCTTTGCGTAAGAAACCCCAGCAGAGTTTATTACATATTTCTGCACAAATAGAATTTTATAAGTTTTAACATTTTACATATTAAATCTTTGCGTTGATTCATTCGGCATACATTTTTTTAATCTTCGTGAAGTGAAGTTGTTATTCAAAAGGTTAACTGCTGGAGGATTTGAATGAGTGGCAAGCCGACTGCTGTAACGCTGACTGATTCTGCTCAAGGCGGGACATGAGCCGTAGCGAAGCGTGAAGGTAATCTGCATAGTTGAGGTTTTCTTGTAAGTAGTAAGAAGCAATTGAGGCATGGATGCTTTTGGATATTAGAGCTCTTCGTTAAGGGTAGTCGGCACTGTACAAAGTGTACGAAATGGGTCCTGGGACGCTTCCTTGTGGTACACCTGCTTTGATTTCGGGGAGATCGGTAGTTGCATCGTTTATTTTGGCAAGAAAATGTATACTATTCAGGTACGATTTTAGAAGCATACAGCAATTCAGATGCGAGAAGATCCACGGTAGAAAAACTGCGTTTGGTTTCGCAAACTACAGACTATTACTGTAATAATTTCATAAATTATATATAAAATATAATATTACATTACTATTATATCGCTAGCATGTGGTTAAAGGAATTCAGTTTTTATTAATGTTGTTTATTTTATATGCCTTTAATAATTGTTGAATAATTATTTTCCTCTATGAATTTTTTAAGTGATGCTGATATTGAGTTTAATTTGCAAAATAATTTTATTTTTTATATTATATTATATATAATATATTATCATACAAATATAAATAAACAAATAATTAGATAAAATTTGGGAAAATGGAAGTATGCAACTCTCTTTGAATTTTTGTCTTTTTCTCTTTTTTTTGAATCTTTAATTGTTTCTGATTGCAGTTCCTGTAAAAAACATCAATCTGCCAACATTTTTTTGACTGACTGTGTGCTTCCTGCTCAGCAGGAAGAGCCGTTTTATTAGCTACAACCCATTTATATTTCTGACCTTCAAATGGAAAAAAGAACATTGGTTGATGGAAACAGTTTCTTATTATAATTTTTTTTTTGTCAAATATTCTCCTTAATGATCAATACATTCGTTTGAATCAATTTTCGAAGCGCATTCTCCAGTCGCGTTTTCAGCACGTTTTTGTAATTGTGTGGACTGCAACGTGAACACGCCTTTTTTACCATAAGGTGATCAATAAAAATCTTATTGATCTAGTGTCCCAAGAAGCGTCAATCTCGTAGTATAATCAATCTCATGATAATAAGACATGACGATCTTGTTCACCCATTTCGCGCACAGCATCGACATTTTCTAGCCTAACAACTGATTTTGGATGACCCTCCTGGAATTCGTCGGTAAGCGGGTAGCGGCCACGAGAAAATTCATTGTACCAGTTTTTTACGGTGCTAAAGGATGGTTCTTGCTAGCCGTATAATGATTTTAGTTCATCAATGCATTCCTGTTCTGTTAATTCGAGCCGAAAACTGGGAGAAATAAATTCCCAAAAATGCTCACAGTTGGCTTCCATTTTTTTGGCGGGTTGAATTTTTCAAGTCCCTCTAAATAACTCCTTTCTTGGACAGCTTGGGACAGTGCGCCAACCTAAGCCCCATAAATCTTCTCCTTTACATCAACAGCTCTGGCTGATTGTAGATATCTGCCTGTTGGAGGTCTCATAATGTTATCAAAACGGCGGGTGTGCCAGAGTAGTACTTCAACCATTTCACCTACCTACCTAAACAACAGTAACATGGCTCACTCATCAAAACGTTCTGAGCGCATTTATGGTAAAATACGTTCAACTTTACAATGGAAATGCCAAATGACACCCGAAAATGCTAGAAGTACCCAGGGTTAGAAATAAAATAGCAACCATCGTAATTGTATTAGTGAAATGCTTCTCAATCAAAAATATGTCGCTGACTATGTCGCTAATGTACGAATGAGTCCAGAATGACACCTAGACTACAAGATTATGCAAATTGGGGTTAAAAAATGAGTGCAACTTTGCGTTGACGTAATTCTAGATGAGGTGTATGAGCGAACTACGAAGATGGTATCAAAATAGTTAGCTTTTGTACACAAAAATTAAAGGCTGGGTTAAGTTAATGTAAACAAGAAAAATTGATTAGAAAGAAAGTTGCTTCTTATTTACAATTATGTAAATGGAACTCTACAACTGCGTAAACTCAATAGCTGATGCTGCGAAATTGGTTGGGTGCTAAGTAGTGGTACCAGTCGTGAGATTTCATGACATCTAGAATTGCCGTTACAGCGAATATGTATATATCAGTATTGCAGTAAAAAATCTTAAATTTTTGATTTATACATACCCTATGATCAGAAAGTACCGGGAATGTTTAAAGAAAACAAAAGAGATTTAAATTTCAGGCAAATTTATTTTATCTCATTCAAAATATGACCAGTCTAAAGCAACACACATGTGCCAACGTTTAACCCTTAGTCCTCCTTGCATCCCTGGTAGGCCGACGAAGGGATGGCCTTCAACTCTTTCGTCGCATTCTCTTTGATCTCCTCTATCGACTGAAATATCCTTCCACGAAGTGGTAACTTCAACTTGGTAAACAAAAAGAAGTCGCACGGGTCACACGGAATCAGGTGAATATGGTGGTATTTACTTGGTGTTTGGTCAAATAATCCAGTAAAATTTATTCTCAGTGCGATGGCGCATTATCATCATGCAAGAATCAAGAATTGTTTGCTCACATTTCCGGTCGTTTGTGACGAACAGCATATCTCAAATGCTTTAAAATGGATAAATAATATTCTTTATTGACTGTCTGGCCCGATGGAAGGTACTCATGGTGCGCCTTGGCAATCGAAGAAAACAGTCAATTTAACATTCCCGGTTCTTTTTGATCTTTGAACTTTAAAATTCTTAATTTGAAATTTAAAATTTTTAATTTTTTTCAAGGTTAGGCAGCAAAATTTTGCGCTACAGCAGCAATATTATCAACAGAACGTCCAGTTTTCGATCTGCAAGTCCTCTACTAACCTGGACTGAACCAGTTTCTTGAATTTTTTCACCTTTGAATTGTCGACTCATTCAGACGATTATTTTTACCTCTTGGTGTGAATCACGCAATTTGCGATATGTTGTTCTTAAAGATCGATTATTTTCATAATAAGTTTAAATTGTTTTAAAACATTGCTATATCGTGGAAAGTTATGAATCTGTCCATTTGGCAAATGTCAAAAATGATATAAAAAATGAATTATTCCCTACTGACATCTAGGCGTCACTTTTAAAATACTCTTTACAAACTCCTCTGCATTACCTTCTCTCTCATTGTTCGGTTCTACGTTGACTGAGGGACCGATATTTAAATCCGGCCAAGGACTGCCACTCCAGCAGCATTTCTTAAATATTTATGCTTAATTTCCCTGCTTTTTCAACAACAACAATAACATTCACTTTTTCTCTCCGGTTTTTATTCTTCACACAATCTTCTTCATGATTTAATAAACTAATAACTTCGTAAGCTAATTTGTAAGGTTTATTGGACTTTTGACATTTTTTGCAACTGATGGTATCCAAAACTTATTCTGTTTTTGTAATATTACATGAATTTGTTAACTAGCCGATTACTTTTTTTAATTAAACATTTACTGGAATCGATTTGAAGTGAAATATTTAACTTTGCCACTTATTACTGTTTGCTTTTCGAAGACAGTAAATTACTGAAAACTGAAAACATTTCAATTATATATTATTTGTGACTAAAAGCAATCAGACGGTTTCATTAAAAGATAAGTCATAAAAAAGACAAAGTATTTGCTCAGCAAACAAATTCTGGACACAAACAAAATTCACAAACTCTGTTATGTATTGAATACCACCCCCAAGGAGAGGCTCTAAGACAATTTGATGTATGCAAATACTAATCTGACTTAAAAGAGCTCTTACGTAGTGATTTGATGCTATCCACTGAAGCACTTCATATTTACAACTAAGTAGAAAATTTGGACGTAGTTAAACACATATATACACACATACATTCACACATACATACGAAGGCATGCAACCATAAAAATCGTGCAGACAGACGGATGGATGTATGTATGTATGTATATCTTTAGTAGACGCTGTGGGCAATTTTCATCAATGACAGGGAATCGAGTGGCCTTTCGGTTGAAATATGAATTTGTCTATTACCATTTGTCAAAAGAACTCTGCCAGGCTTGTCATAAAGAGGCGTTTCGGTGTAAAAAAAATTACAAAAAAGCAACACATACAGAAGCACATAAATATAAACGAGTACATCCAGATTCATAGTCAATTTAAAATACTCATTGAAGAGAGTTTAAAAGTGCGATAAGAGTGGGGAAAAGCGAGATGGTACGAGTATGGGTGCAATATATTTTATGGGAAAATTGACAGCAACCACCATTAATGTAGTTAATCAAAAAAAAAAATATATATATATAAAAGTAAAAATATTCTGGCAAGCACATATATATTTTTTAAAGCGTAAACAAAAAGGATATAAATTAGTTTTATGGAACTACGAAAATAACCATAAAAATATTACTCTAAATGGTCATCGAATTTACATCTAAAATAGGTATTTCAACACTCTTGGGTGTCAGAGGAAGAGTAACCATTAATCAAATATATAAGTTTACGTACATATGTACATATACTCGTGCATAGAATAAGTGAAGTTCCACTGTAGGAACTCTGCAGGGAAAAATATTAGCCGTGGGTTAGGAAATGTACTGTAAAAAATGTAAATGTGGGTTAGTAAATGTACTGAAAATGTGAACAGTAATAATGTATAGTGAACTGCTATCACTTTGCAGCTTAGCCAGTTGGTGTCTTATCTTTTTTCCATGCTATTTTTAAGACGGCGATGTTCTACGAAATGTCAATTGCTCGGCCTTGCATTTGCAAAATACCAGTTCATACTAGCCAAAAAATTAAGGTTCAATCTATTTTTAAAATTTCAAATTTCAGACCAGTTAAAATAAAAAGAAATCAGTTCCATTCCATTTCAACATTTCAAAATATTATATTTCATATTTAAAAATTTTACAGAATTAATTAGTTTTTTTCTTAAAGTTAAATGAAACTTTCTTCCGGTACAATAATTGGGTAAAATTTCAAAAATTGGTTAAAAGTTATGCTGTAAAATCTACAGAGTAAATCTTCAACAAATTAAAAAACAGAGAACAAAAACGAATAAAGTATGATAATACAACTTAAAGTACATGTGAGCAATATAAAAAAAATTAATGCTACCTAATTTTTGAATTCATATTGTTTGTGTCCGTTTGCTATGAGGCTTTGTGTGGTTATATATTTACATATATAATTGCCTGCCCAGGGGCAAGCGCTATTAAAAAAGTATGTTGGTGTTTAATACCCGTAGATTCGAACCTGTGTATTTACTAAAGGCAATCACACACCCACCCTATGGAAAAAATTCATATGTAAATGATGTCAAATAATAATTTTTCTCGATGCTTCAAAGCTTAAACTAAGCTAGTGTACCAGGTGGTTGATTAAATTTTGAAGTTCGATAACGAGTTTTCAATTTAAGAATTCCATTTCTGAAGTGATCTGGAAGGGTAGCAAAATATTCTCACACAGCTGTTATAACCTCATTATTTGATGAAAAACGATTCCCGCGCTCGAATTTGTTTAAGTCTGGAAACAGATAAAAGTCGCTACGGGCTAAATCTGGGGAATGCGGTGAATGTTTCAAAAATTCGAACTTTACTTTATGGATTTTAGCCATTGTCAAAATGCTCTTATGACACGGTGCATTGCCCTGATGAAAAATTTTTTTTCCTTTTGCAAACTGCGTATTTTGCATGCATTTTTTCCTTCAGCTGAGCTAAAAGTTTACACTAATATTCAGAATTTATTATTTTCCCAATTTGCAAGTAATCCACAATCGAAATTCCTTTCGCAGCCCAAAAAACTGATGCTAACACCTTCTTGCCCGTTTTGTGGACACGAACTCGTTCACACCACTTTTTAGCCTCTTGTTTGAATTTAGGACCATGGGTATAGACCCAAGTTTCGTTCTTAGTGATGAATCAAGGCACAAAATCCACTTCAACCTTTCAAAAACGATCGAAATGTTGCTGAGAAAGTCGAATTTGAATGTTATTTTGTTCCATTGTTAGCGAATGCGGTACCCCTTGTGCACAAAGCTTTCTGAAAGCTCATATTTTAGTTTAAATATTGCTTATATTGGCCAACGAGTTGACTAGGCCTTCTATTAAATCTCTTTCAGTGACGATTTTTCAATACGATACCCTGTATTTTTTCTTCGATTTCTGGTGTCCTTGACACGTATCGCCTTCAAGGCTTGCACGACCACGTTCAAATTCAGCAAGTAATCTTTCTATGATACTTTACTAATTGATGACAAAAAGTCCTAATACACTTTTTACATTCGTTCATAAATTTCTTTTGCTTTTTAAACTATCCAAAAATAAAAAGTCAATCACTGCATGATACTTGATATTTTCCATTGTAGAAATACTGTGGCACGTCGATACTAAATGTCTCGTAAATAAAGAATCAATTGACAGATTAAAATGAAATTTCACATGCGTTCATATGTACAGGGTGAACGATATGAAGTGTTACCAACTTCCCACTGTTTATATCTGTAAAACAGCTCATGACATCAACGTCAAAATTGTTCTAATGACATTTCAATATATTGTTTATAAGCCATCAAAAGCATTTGCGTCTCAGTTTTGTTGAATTTTTTTTTCTGTGATGGAATTCAAACGTAAGTGTGATTGCGTTATATTTGGTTGGAAAATCACAACCAGCCATTGTTCGTGAGCTCAGTCACCTCAAAGTGAATAAAACTATTAAACGTTACAATGACACTGGTAGCATTGCAAAACGCTATGGAAGTGGAGCAAAAAAACCCGTAACAACGCCAGAAATGCTACGGAATGTGAAGGCTCGATTTGAACGAAATCCACGTCGAATTGGGAGAAAAATGGCCAAAGAACTGGAAATATCGCAAGACAGCATTGAAAAATCAGCTCAAGGCAAGGGTTACAAGTTCCAAAAAGCACACGATCTTTCACCCCAACAAAAAAAAGTTGGGTGCGAAAGGGCAAAGGAGTTGTTGCGCTTGCACGAACGTGACGAATTTCCTAACATTGTGTTTTGTGATAAAAAAAATTTCCCAATTGAGCAGTTCATTAGCACTCAGAACGATCGTGTTTACTTGATCGAACGCTTATACGAGAATTTGAGCCTAAGTATGGCCACTTGACGCAATTTCCCATCGCAAGTAATGGTTTGGGCCGCAGTGACCGCTGATGTACGCTCTCCAATCGTTTTTATCGAACCGGGTGTCAAAGTGAATGCGACTTATTATCGGAAAAATGTTTTAGAAGCTGCTTTAGAGCCGTGGACACGCAAACATTACGGTCATAGACCATGGACGTTCCAACAGGACTCGGCACCGTCTCATAAAGCTCGTGTGAACCAATAATGGTTAAAAAATCCACACTTCATTTCGCCCACCCCATGACTTTCGAATTCGCCAGACGCAAATCCGATGGACTATTCCATCTGATCCATTTTGGAGTGCAAGGTTAGGACTAAAAAATATGCCAGTATGGTGCGCTGAAAAAAAGCGATTATAGGATAATGGGCCAAAATACCTCAAGATCACATTCGTGCAGCATGCAACTCATTTTTTTACCATTTGAAGGCTATAGTCAAGGCAAAAGGTGGTCATATCGAGCTAAAGTGAATATATGTTAAAATTGTAATTATTTTTGAACAATTTTGTCTTTGAAACCAATAAAAACTAATTTTTGTAGAGTGTACAAATATAATAAAAAAGTATTTATGCTATTAGTAGCCCCCTCTCCTTGGGAACCGCGAAACTTATTGAACAACCTGGTATATAACGGGTGATCAATTAAGAGGAGTTTTTTTCATTTGCGTTTTTTTTACAGATCGCGCGCGAGTTGTGGCAAACTGTCATCGTGGATTTGTTGAACAGCGTTTGGCATTTCATCATGGAAAGACTCACACCGCAACAACGTCTACAAATTGTTCAACTGTATTATGAAAATCAGCGTTCTGTGACAAATGTTTTTCGTGCGCTTAGACCGCATTATGGTCAACATAATCGGCCTGCCTTAAACACTATTCGGCATACCATCAACAAATTTGAATCCGAATATTCATTGGTGGATAATTCTCGACCGAATAGGCCACGTCCAGCAAGAAGCATTGAGAATATAGCGGCAGTAGCAGAGAGTGTACGTGAAAACCGCGATGAATCGATTCGGCACCGTTCTCAGCAACTTGGACTGTCGTATGGAGCAACTTGGTCAATTTTACGGAAGGATCTTCATTTAAAAGCATACAAAATACAGCTCGTACAAGAACTAAAGCCAAATGACCTTCCTGCACGTCACCGTTTTGCTGATTGGGCTCTTGAAAAGATTGAAGAAGATCCGCTGTTTTCGAGCAAAATTTTGTTCAGCGATGAGGCGCATTTCTGGCTCAATGGTTACGTCAATAAGCAAAATTGCCGTATTTGGGATGAAGAGCAACCAGAACAGGTTCAAGAGCTACCTTTACACCCAGAGAAAACAACGGCTGATAAACCAGCTACGATTGAAGCTCTGGAAGCCAACATTACGCGTGTTATTCACGAAATGCTCGAACGAGTGATTGAAAATTGGACCTTCAGAATGGACCAGCTTAAGCGTAGTTGCGGCCAACATTTGAATGAAGTCATATTCAAAAAGTAAATGTCAAAGAATGTCCTTTCAAATGATAAATAAAGGTTTTGAACATAATTTACATTTTTTTTTTTAACTATTGAAAAAAGCACCTCATGATTGATCACCCGTTATATTATAATTATTATATTATAAATACATTATATATATGGAGTGAATACATATAAAGTGAATAAATTCCATGGAAATATTAACTAATTGATGCCCTTATTTGATATACTGCGATGTAGTCCTTTCCATCAATATCTACTTCCTTATCTAAGCTTAAACTTTCTTATCTAAAAGACACAATCAACTAATTTGCAGACAAATTCGCCATTACTACTGGAATTATTCTATTGAACGATGAACTTGTATGATCTCTTCGATTAAATACCAGTATATGAACTAGAATATTTTCATACTATTTAGTTTGGCTTTTCCCTGCAGGGACTCCCTAAATATACTCTTACGTAGAAATACACAAACGTTTGTGCGCACGCACGGGCTATTTTCACTTAATTTTAATCAAAAGCTACTGATGCGGTAACGGATAATATGGTATGCAAAGCCTGGCAATGTGACAGCGCTAGGGTAGAGTTAGTTAAATAAGCATATTGGACATGTGAATTTTTTCATACAGTATGAACAAAGGCGGTGAAAATAATAGAAGTTAGTCACATTGTAGTTTTGACTATTTATTTATTTTTTATACTTTGTTTTTTTTTTTTTTGAAATTATAGTTCAAGCTACAACAAAAACCTTATGACTCAGAGTTTCATACTTTGCACAAAATTAAAAACAAAAAAATTCAACAATTTTCCATCAAAATTTCAAACTTTTTAGACAGAATTTTAAGAGAAGTTCTAGGTGTGCAATTCTGTAGCTCATTCAAATTCGATAAAATAATGTGCCAATTTAAAGTGCCCAAAGATTCGTTTGAAAACGCACAAAATGCGATTGTGTCTATTTCTATTTTTTGTGAAAGCGGTCAAATAACTCACTGTAGTATTTTTCAGTGATCGTTCTTCTTTTTTCTAAAAAGTCTATGAGGATGACGCCATTCCCATACCAAAAAATCGTCGCCATAACCTTTCCGACCAATGGGACTGTCTTCGCCGTCTTTGGAGCAGATTTACCGGGACTTGATTGTTTTGATTGTTGCATAGTCTCTGGTGTGTAATAATGAATCCAGATTTCATGAACGGTGACAACTCGATGCAAAAATTCCTTCTGATCTCGCTTAAATTGCTTCAAACCCTGCTTCGAAGTTAACAGCCGCATCCGCTTGTTGTTACTTGTGAGCAATCGCGGCACCCATCCGGCGGACAATTTTTTCATTGCCAACTTCGACACACCTATGGTCTCTGTTATTAGCGAGAATCATGTCGTGGACTTGAATGAATGATTTCATCGGTAAGCATGCCTGCCGGGCGTCCTGGTCGCTCCTCATCAAAACCGAATGCTCGCCCACATTTAAATTGGTTCAACCAATATCTGTGGTTATAGGTGGCGAAGCGTCCCCGTAGACAGCATCCCACTTTGCTCTTATCCCCTCGCATTTTTTCCCATCCAAAAAAAAAACTATTTACTGAATGATACTGCTCTTTTTCCATTTTAGCGAAAATCATGAATCGAACATTCCGGGGCGCCCGAACGCCCCTTGTTAATTATTGCATAACTCGAAAAGTACTTGTCGGATTCACATCAAATTGTCACACAATATTTTTAAGATATTATACTTTAAGAAAATGTAAAAAAATGCAGTTTTTGAAAATTGCGACTACCTTTAACCCCCTAAGGCAAAGCTCGGCAACGACATTCACCACATGAATTGAATTTCATTTGAAGTTTTCATTACATTTCAGCTTACTCAAGTCTGTGATTACAAGAACCTGTTAGACTAGATAAATGAATTTAACATACTTAAAAGTAATTCTTTCATGCCAGAACAAAAGATATGAATGACAATATAAATTGTGGGACGTAATTCTCGAATAGCAAATGAAAAATCTTAAAGTTTTGTGAGGAACATTGATGCCAATCTGTTCAAGAACTTCGGGACAATTAACAGAACCACAAATAATATAAAAAACAAGCATAAAGGATTGAAGGATACGTCCGTTGGCAAGAGATCTCAGATTAATAGAATACCCCGAACACTGTGGTGAGCTAGAGGATGAGGAAAATGAAGAGTTTGCAGAGCGAATGAAATAGAATTTCGTTGTACCCTTTCAATTCTATTTTGAATTAATGACATAAATAGGATTCCAAATCAAAGACACATATTCGAGCATAGAACGAACTAGGGAGTTATACACAATTTTTCCGGTTTTGGGGTCTTTAAAATCCCTCGCATAGCACCCCAGGAGTGCTAAGTTAGGATAAGCCTTCGGCGACATTTGACTAATATGATTTATGAATGTAAAACCAGAGTTGAATATAACGACTAGATCAGAAACCTCCTTAACTTAAGAAAGAACAACATTTGATAAAGTATAAGAGGAAGGAATAATATTCAGAGTTTTTGAAAAGGTGGCATGAAAGCATTTGTTTATATCACATTAAGTGAAAGCTTTTTTTTGACACTCCAAACGACAAGGGTGCTTAAATCTCACATTACCAAAGTTGTAGGACCAAGTGTTGCAGTTTTTTGTTTTAGAAATTCTTTGTTTCACATCTAACAGGAAAACATAGCTGGGGCGTCGATCAAGTCTCAAAAAGTTGTCATATCACCTAGTAAACGAACGAAATTACATCCATATTGCAGTAAATTTCTGCTTAGACCTCAAAGCTTTTTCACCCAGTGGCCACAAATTAGTATTAGTTCAAAAAATGCCCTATAATGTAATTCTATTTTGAACTCTTATAAACTGGCGAGCCCCTATTTAGGTGTGCACCAGACTGTGTTTCGCTTTTGCCAAAATAGCACTTTTTGTTATTTGTTTGTGTTTCCCTTGCTGTTCAAATACTCCCACAATACTTACATATGTGACCAACACATAAATGATTCCCAAGCCTAATAAATATTTATATACTCAAACATGATTGCGCCTTTTCCGATGGCTTTACACGCTCACACGTAGGTACATAAATCGGCGTAGCGGAGCAGTTAAACCGGAAGGGATGTGTATGCACAGTAAATAATCTTTCATGTATACAAACAAGTGCACTTATCATCTTTTCGAAAAACTAACGGTTTTTACCATTAGCTTCACATCCCCAATTCTGACTTCTTCCTCTTCCACAAAAAAAAATTTTTTTTGTTATGTTTATATGAAGTTTAACGCTTTATAGAAATGCACTGATATACTGCCGTTGCTACGTTTTATGGCAATCTTGATTTCATTGGCGTAAATATGTTATAATAAACATAAATAAATACGTATATATATACATACATGTACGTAATTTTGGCTTCAAGCTGGGTACCTTGTCATAAATCGATCATCTTTAGATACCAAAAACCCAGAACAGTATGAGGTGCCTTCATTTGAAGTGTTCCATATTCCTGAAAGAGCATTTTGCATTGACCGAAGAGGTCAATTTTGATGAATACATACATAGGGCGGTTGCGATAAGACCTTTCATCCACAGTTTTATAATAAAAGTTCGAGCATCGACTTAATAGAAATTAATGTACTCGTACCTAGACGCATTAAGGTGTGTTCAAAAAATAAGGTGAATTTTCATTTTTCTCAGAAAGTATTTATTTATTCATCAATTTCTATTTTATCTCCTTCAAAGTACTCCGCCTCAGATATAATACACGTTTGCTAGTGTTTTTTCCAACCCTCGACGCAGTTTTCATATACACATGTTGGTATGTTCTCGAGCTTTCTTAGAGCTTCGATTTTTATCTCTTCAATCGTTGCAAAATGCCTTGCTTTCATGGATCTATTTAATCTTGGGAACAAGAAAAAGTTGCAGCATGCCAAATCTGGTGAATACGGTGGCTGAGGCATGATAACGGTATTGTTGTTGGTCAAATAATCCTTCACAAGCAGAGAAGAGTGAGCAGGTGTATTATCATGATGCAAAAGTCATGCATTTTTTTCCACAATTCAGGGTGTTTTTTTCGTATTTCTTCACTCAAACGGCGCATAACTTCAAGGTTATACTCCCCACTTACCATATCACCTTGTGGTAAGAATTCCTGATGCACTACGCCATGGTAATTGAAGAAAACAGTGAGCAAAACGTTGACATTTGATCGACCTTGGCGTGCTTGTTTTGGTTTCGGCTCTCCTGGACTCTTCCATTGGAACGATTGGGCTTTTGTTTCGATGTCACAACCATATACCCATGATTCGTCACCAGCTATTACCTTTTTAAGCAAATCTGGATCATCGTTGACGCCATTCGACAATTCCTGAGCGATGCTAATGCGACGTTGTTTTTGATAAAAATTCAGCAAAATTTCAAACGAACTTCGCTACCAAACGCGTCATGCCCAACATCTCTGAAAGGATTGCATGGCATGAGCCAACCGATGATATGCCGACATCCTCAGCAACTTCTATAATTGTGAATCGACGATTCTCCCTTACAATTTTCTTCACTTTCTCAACGTTTTCATCAGTTTTTGATGTGCTGGGGCATCCACTTGTCTTATTTATGCCTCCCACAAACAAACTAAACATACTACATACATATATTGCTAATACCGTGAACAAATCTTTGAGACGAGTCTACCAAAATATAAAAGTAATAATCGAAAGTCGAATGTACTTAGTTTGCGAAATTTGAAAATTCACCTTATTTTTTGAACACACCTCGTATTCCCGCCGATTTTCTACTGGTGCTCTTTTTAAACGAATCAGTTGTGTTAAGTTGGAATCAGTTATGTATGGTAGGTATGACGTCATTGTGAGTTACACTCATTCTACCGGCTGATGGTGCTAATGGTGCTGTGACCCATTATAACTGCTGTGAGGACGCTGGTAGTTGAGCTGTTGAATCCAAGCACACATATTGTCCTTAACGAATCAGTTGCTGACTGTACAATTGTCCAGTCGTAGTTCTGTCGGTTTTCAACAACCTGCAGTATATCACTGCCTTTTGGTCTCACTCACAGCATAACAGCAGCTTCGCGACACGAGTGTTTCAGAGTCGATGTGCCAGGTTGTTCGTGCATTACTTGTTACTTCTTTCATTTTTGATTGCCATAATGATCTATTTTTCGTTCTCAGTTTCCATTCGATGCATAAATGCCCTTTTTGTGACGTTCAATCTGCATTTATGATATGCAATGTCACCTTGTTTCAAGTTCCTTTCCTTAGATGACTAAATTACTACTTTCATAGTGCCAAAATTGGTGCGCGTATATTTCAACCACATGGCATCATTCCCAATTTTTTGTTTTATTAAAGCAAGAAATCAAGGCTTCCGACAAATGCCGGTTATTTGATGCATGGTATGAGCATGAAAAAATAAAAATAAAAAAATTTACGTTTAGGTATTTGTAGACTCAAAAACCGTTCATCGGCTCACTATGAAATTTTCAAAAGTTGATGTGAATATGTCTAAGAAGGCTTACAAGTTTTATTGAGCTCCAGATATTTCTAGAAATCGTATTTTTGGTTTGATCTATATTAGTTCATTCTCGGAATATGTCTTACAACTTTGGATGAGGACTTGTAAATTGAAAAGTACTTCGCGTGTTCATATTGCTTGTTTGAAACCAAATTGTGTGCGTCCTATAACCTGCTTACGCTTTAAAAATAAACGATTGTGAATCACCTTTAAAAATATTTTTAGGCCATGACTCATCAAGTTAATTAATCGATGACCATCACATTTGCGTTAGAGGCACAAAGCTTAGTTGTAGCCATTCTTTTGGATATCTGCCAGAATCATAAATTTTATTAAACAATGTTACGAGTATTCCTATATTTTCATCGTTTACGAGCTTGAAAAATTCGACTGAAATCTCATCTGGCCCCACAGATTAGTTGTTTTTACTTTATTACTTTCAGTACTTCATCTTTTCTTATGCTTTGTCCAGATAATTGATTATTTTCCAAAACTCTACTTTGCATCTTATCTCGTATCATCCTCAAAAAGAGACTGCATGCACTTTTTCTTCTTCTTCTTAACTGGCGCGATAACCGCTTACGCGATTTTGGCCGAGTTTAACAAAGCGTACCAGTCGTTTCTTTCTCTTGCTAACCGGCGCCAGTTGGACACACCAGGTGAAGTCAAGTCCTTCTCCACCTTACTTTCCAACGCAAAGGAGGTCTTCCTCTTCCTCTGATACCACCAGCTGGTACCGCATCGAATACTTTCAGAGTCGGAGCGTCGGACGACATGACCCAGCCAACGTAGCCGCTGGATCTTTATTCGCTGCGCTATGTCTATGTCGTCGTAAATCTCACACAGCTCACCGTTCCAGGCTGACATAGTTGTCGGTGTTAATGCTGATTCCTAAATAAACGAAGTCTTTTACAACCTCGAAATTGTAACTGTCAACAGTGACGTGGGATTGTACTTTTTACATGTGACTTTTCGTGCTTCATGCACTGAAATGATTTGATTCTCATCATCATTTTCAATATACCATGAAATTCGTTTTCTATATACACCGGATGTGTATTTAATTTTTTTATGTGGCGCATAATCGTCATGCAATAGTTTTAAGTTCTCGATTTCAGAGCACTTTAAGTCTATCCACCTACCTTTAGCTGTCTTTATTTCATCTCATATTAAATTACCGCTTGTATTCGACTTCATCTTTCTCTTTAAATTTTCGTCTCTCTTCCGTCAACTTTAAAATATTGTCGTTCATACATACTTTCTTTATACA
This sequence comes from Anastrepha obliqua, assembly GCF_027943255.1. NCBI lineage: Eukaryota > Metazoa > Arthropoda > Insecta > Diptera > Tephritidae > Anastrepha > Anastrepha obliqua. Next base: position 60,034,062 of record NC_072893.1, on the reverse strand, counting down.
TACCTTCTTTAATATTGTGAAGGATTTGATGGCCCTTGCATTTGTTCGCGTCTCTAATTTACGCATCAAATAAAATAAATATACTTTAGTAGGTACTTCAAAAGTAAACAAAATGTTTTATTCATAAGCGGGTGAGTGGTGGATTACTCCGGAAATTGAAATGAGTTTCGTTAATTTTAAAAGATGTAACATTTTCGGCTTTGAAGCCAACATAGTAAATATTTTTGTTTCACTTCAGAAATAATTTTGTGAGAGATTAGGTTAAAATTAAACCGTTGCACAGGAAGTATTTAAGAGTTCACACATGTAAATCGGTTGACCTGTTTAGAAACCAAATTAGGGAGTGCTCTGATTTCACTCATTCTTTACTGTACTGACAGGTTGAATTACTGATGGCGCTTAATGTAGCGGTATACGAGTACATAAAGCGTTTTTCAGTAAGAGCGCTTCAACTTTGTTTTTGAAAAAAAAACCCACACACGGTTAGACTTTTTTAACTAATTTTTTTTTTATTATCGAGTTTGAACATATACATTTAAGTATGAAATTCGATTTCTTTTGCACGACCACCGCGTGCACGTTTTACGAAGTCCAATCGTTGAACCCAATTTTCGACCACTCTTTTGCATAAATCGGCCGAAATTCCAGCAATTTCGCGTTCAATATTGGCTCTGAGCTCACAAATCGTCGCCGGCTTGTTACTGTAGACCAATGACTTCACATAAACCCAAAAAATAGTCTAGAGGCGTCAAATCACACGAGCGCGGCGGCCATTCGACCGCTCCATTTCTGGAAATAATGCGCTCATCGAACTTACTCTTCAACAAATCAATTGTAGCGTGTGCTGTGTGGCTTGTGGCCCCGTCCTGTTGAAACCACATGTCGTTTAAGTCCATACCATTCAATTGCGGCCAAAAATAATCGCTTATCAGGTCGCAGTATCGATTTCCATTCATTCGTCAACGAAAAAATATGGGCCAATTACGCCGCCGGCATGTAAACCGCACCAAACAGTGATTTTTTCGGGATGCAACGGTGCCTCATGAATCACGTGTGGATTGCAATCGTTGCTCAAGTGTGTGGCGTTCCATGATGAAATGTATACTAATGGAGTTTACAAATGACAAGCGAAAAATAAAAAATATTGCGTCGTTCGCCCTCCCTATCGGAAAAAAGTTGAAGCGCACCTATTGAACAACGCTATACATCCATTGAGTTCAAATATGCTCGCTACCTATTCGAAACAGCAGCTGAACAATAGCCGGATACTGGCAGAAGTAGTATGCAAGAACCTGGTCTTACTACTCGTCGCTGTGGTTGCAGTAAAAATCATTTCATGCGCAGCGCACCCTCTTTTTGTGCATTGACCATCACTGCTTCTAAGATGCTGCGACTTTGCATAAGCTTTTGGCCGGATTTGCCTGAATGTGGGATGCCGGCAAATCGAGCAGAGTTTGCCCGTTCCCTTCTATGAGCTTGTTCGTGGCGCAGTTTTCAGTGTTGCCACTGTGACAAAAAGTTGTACTGCGATCACAAAGCAAAGTGTTTTGGTAAATCATCGTTCGTTAATCAAATTGGGTAACGTTTTTTAGGCTGTTAATACTGTTATTAAGGTATATTTCAAATTTTATTCAATATGGACATTTATTCAAAAGAATATAAAGTAAATTTAACTAATTGAAAAGCAAAGGCCCTTCTTTTGCGTCGGGGAATGGGTGCAAATGAGCGAGATGTTGAAAAATATCACTTTGATGTGGATTATTGCGAGACACTCGTTCATCGGAATGAACGAAAGTACTTGACGACTATAAATCCAACACCGAATTCGCGCTCTTTTACAATGAAGCTGTAGCAGACGATGCAAGGACCAATGTTCTTCTTGCCTTGCCCTGTCCATTGCATCTCTTGAATGGCCGCTTTCAGCCTTTGCTCTTACGAGGAAATCAATCAGCCGGGCAGAGACACCATCCCTGTTAAGGGTGTAGCTCTTCAAATCATAATCTTTAGTTCGTTTGTAGGGATCGTTATCAGAGTAGGCAGCTCTCACTCGAGGTTTTATTTCGTTTTTCATCGGGGGAGGATTTTTACGTGGGGGGTCCCAAATCCAGCGCACAACCTAATATTCTGGGTTGCTTCCCCTTCTCACATTAGCTCGCACTCAAACGAATATTCCGAAACTTCCCAAAGCATACCAGCTAGTACTGGTACCGCAGCGTTTGTATCCATTCAGACGACATGAACCGACATGTTACGGGCATCGCATAAGTTTTCTATTATGTTCCTTTCTTACGCTTCACACTAACATCTACCTAAAACTGCTTTATTACCCGGATTATAATATATCTTTTATATTTTTTTTTATTAAATTGTAGTACTATCGCAAACTTAGTGTCCACTTCGAGTTATTTACAAAAAAATTTTAATTTTTTTCACTTGCTCATATTTACTGCGAAAAATAATCGGTACTGAAGAAAGATAGAAAAAAGATTGCGGCCATCAGAGAGTGTGTGGTGTCATACTAGTCCAGCTGTGCAGTGTTGCCAATCCTTTGCAAATCTCAGTTTTGGCTCCATTTGAGGTTATGCAAGAATACTGGATCTATTTCTCTCAAGCCTTCTTAACAAAACCTTTTATAAATTTTAAAAAGCCTTTGAATTTATTGTACACGATTCAAAAACATAGAGTTGTAATTATGGTAAGAAAACGCAAAAAAATACCAGATAATACTCAAGAAATTATGACCTTTTTGAGAAATAAGTACATTATAGTGTTCTTCTTCTTCTTAATTGGCGCGATAACTGCCTACGCGATTTTGGTCGTGTTTAACAAAGCGCGCTAACCGGCGCCAGTTGGACACACCAAGTGAAGTCAAGTCATTCGCCACCTGATCTTTCTAACGCAAAGGAGGTCTTCCTCTTCCTCTGATACCACCAGCTGGTACCGCATCGAATATTTTCAGAGCCGGAGCGTCGGACGATATGACCCAGCCAGCGTAGCCTCTGGATCTTTATTCGCTGCACTATGTCTATGTCGTCGTAAAGCTCATACAGCTCATCGGTTCATCGCCTGCGATATTCACCGTTGTCAACGTGCAAAGGCCCAAAAATCTTGTGCAGAATCTTTCTCTCAAACACTCCAAGCGTCGCTTCATCGGATGTTGTCATCGTCCACGCTCCTGCGCCATACGTTAGGACGGGCATGATGAGAGGCTTTTAGAGTGTTAGATTTGTTTGCCTAAGTCCAAAGTAGCACTTGTTGGCAAGAGAGATTCTACGTTGAATTTCCAGGATGACATTTTTATAGGTGTTAGTGCTGGTTCTTAAATAAAGGAAATCTTTTACTACCTCGAATTTATAACTGTCCACAGTGACGTGGGTGCCGATACGCAAGTGCGCCGACTGTTTGTTTAAAGACAGGAGGTACTTCGTTTCGTCCTCGTTCACCACCAGACCCATTCGCGTTGCCTCTTTATCCAGTTTGGAGAAGGCAGAACTAACAGCGCGGTTGTTAAGGCCGATGATGTCAATATCATCGGCATACGCCAGCAATTGTACACTCTTATAAAAAATTGTGCCTGAGCGATTAAGTTCTGCGGCTCGTACGATGCTCTCCAACATCAGGTTAAAGAAGTCACACGACAGTGAGCCACCCTGTCTGAAACCTCGTTTGGTATCAAACGGCTCGGAGAGGTCCTTCCCAATTCTGACGGCGCTGCTCGTGTTACATAACCTCAAATATACCAAAAACAATGTTATTTGGCCCTTTTTTATAGAAAACCCTGAACATAAGTTTTAAATACAAGCATGGATTTTAAAAATTCTGTGTTTTCGATTCAGTCTATTTCACATAACCACAAATTATTTATTTTAAAAACGCACACAGTCAAGGCATTTTGTCACACATACCAAGTTCTTTATGTAATTTAATAAAGAATTGACATTTCTTTCTTTCTTTAAATGAACACTTTAGGGCTTTTTTATATAAAGAATTAGGCAACACTGTAGTTGCGGGAGAAAATAAAAGAAAAGGTTAAAAAAATTATTTCGAATGCGAAATCTCATGTCGCCTTTTAAACCAGTCCTGCAGCCAAATCGAACGACTTTTTTTCCTTGTCCGCTCCTCTCTTCTTTTCACGCAGAAATAAATACCATACATAGCAATTATGTTTTTCTGCGTTACAATTTGACTTAGCAACGAACAACGTGAAAGCAAAAAGTAAATCCACACGTGTGTTGCGAAATGAGTTTAAACCAATTGTTTCGTTTTTTCTCGTCTAAGGCCTGCTTAACACACGAATAATCACCAACTCCAACAATAATCGCAATTGAGTAAAGTATGAAAAAAATTAAGGCTAAATAGAACACTAATTTAAAACAAAATTAAATTTTGCATAAGTATTGCATCACATTTTAATTGAAAGAGGCTGAAAAAATGTCAGGAGGAATGAAATAAAACCCCAAGGCTAGAGAACAAAAAAATGCTACATCAAGTTACGAAAACGGTAATGTGGTCACACTGATCTCCAATTGTTGACGTCACGACAATCAGCTGATATTTTCTGCGCCACCTCATTATTCTTTCCATTGTGAATCGTTACTAATACCTGTCACACAATATAATTTGATATTCGTTGGCAAGCTAATCTGATAAACTAAATGTTTTTGATTTCCTATTGGTTGCATTTCCTAATGTTGTATTCTTCTTCTAATGACGCACCAGTGCATAGTAATGTTAAAGCAAATGCATTGGAGTGTTAATAGGCAGGCAAAGATTCCAAGTCGAAGGCAGGATAGATTTTAATGTTTACATACTTGCTAGAACTCTAAGATGAAATCGCAACAACAAAGAATAAAGAAAGGACAATAAAGTCATAAGAAAGTTCTTTCGCTTTGTTCAAGCCTGATACCTGGCTTATAATGTGTTCAAACGATATTAACTCATTCTCAAACTTTAAATGGGTAAGAATCTTTGTTGCCTAGTGGGACACTTTTGGTAAGCAGAACCGGCGCTGTGGGATGAACCAAACGTCATTGTACTACGAATAAAAGCAAGTGTAGAGCAGGATTTGAAAATAGAATAGTTGAGACGGCTAAGGAATAATAATTTAATCTAAAAAATTACACTAAGGTAATCAAATTCCCTAAATGCACTTATTTGTATAAGGCTGTGCGATAAGTTACGAGCCAAAATACAAATGTGGAAAGTACGAAATTAAGAAATTAAATTTTTATAAATATTCGTTTGCTGAAAACCCCTTTGGGAAATTCTTTTCGATTTCGTAATTTTTTTATGTTGGGCAGTTTAGTAGTCAAACCCCTTTTACAAATATTTTAATAAATAAAACTTATCGTTCACATGTATAAAACTCAATTATATACAAGTTACATACATACAGACACACTTCATAAGTACATTGCAGTGATTTATGAAATCAGTATTTATTATTCAATTTTATGGCTTTTCTCTTAATTTATTTTTCTATTGATTTATTCTGCTTCCTTAAAGAAAATCATATAAATTACGTTTCATTTAACGGTTTCTTGTCTACCAGTAAACATTCACGTGAACATTTCTACTTACATATATATTTACTATAATATATGCATATAGTTAGAAAGTTATTGAGCGGAAAGAAGGAAGCAGTTTGAATGCTTCTAATGCTGCCACCCTCATTATGATTTTTATCAAAAATTCTAACGTATTCTGCACTCTTTTGATTGCTGATTGGTGCCAACTTTTGTATGGATGTATCTACATCAATTCTATAGGTGCATACACTCACACAAACATATACGCATACAATTATTATTGTGGACTGAAATCGATTTTAAATTTCTGATTTTCTGCTTCTTTCAAGTTTTTATTTTTATTGACTTAAATAATGATATACATACGTACGCTTCTATTAGGTGAAGTAAAAATTTCTGAGCGTTTTCCGCTTGATTGCGACGACGAAATTACCATGGTTTCGTTGAATAATTTTCTACCCATTTTGCTAGCAATTTCATGACTTCATCATTGAAAAAGCTCTCATCCTAGTCTTCAATGATGAAATTAACATACAATTTTTTTTAGGTTTTTTCTGGCTAATCTTCAGTTCCTGGGCAGTGGAATAAAACATCGTCTTCTACGTTCATCAGCATTACCAACCCATTGGTTTGCTGGTGCACTCGTTGCAATGCTTGGGTCCGTAAACAGCAGTAATACTGAATAATACATAAAATTTTATCTTTTTTATGTCAAGTTCGGAATGTTCTAGCGCATGATTAGATAAATTATATAAATATGGAACTATTAAAAAAACGTTTTTAAGGGGGATAATATTAACTATAAATTGCTTAACAGTTTGATCGATTTTTAACGATTTTTGTTGATAGGACTAGGTTTTCCATATATAAAATTCGAGTGTGGACTTTGTATGGATGAAAAGGCATGACAAGTGAAAAATTCTGAGCGTTTTCTGCTAGATGCCTTCAGTGCGGATATTGAGCTATGTCCTACGATATATGTATATACACATACTTACCTATAATTAGTGCATATGCATGCCCATCCATCGTTAGGTGTCTTGTTGAGTTATTCTTCCAATACGTTAAAGTACGTTCACATATGCAGGGACTAGCAATAAATCCACAAAAATTAATCTACCCGTTCACAATCAGTTGTCAATACTATTTTAAGAATTTGGTTTGGTGGAAGAATTTATTGTTATTGGTTTGTTTAAGTATTATTAACTATGTGAAGAAACAGCAAAGAGAAGTAGTAGTTAATTTAATTGCGTAATTTGCTACCAGTAGTAGACAGTTGGAGGAAATCCGTAAACGACGTCTACTGAGGTTCCAAAAATTATGGCAGAACTACACATGCCAAATTCGATATTATATTTCATAATAACACTAGCAGGCCAAATTTTCTATGGACACACGCTTTTTTTCTATAATAAGAATGCTTAATTAAATATCTAACAAAAATTTTATTAGAATTACGAGTATGTCTACAAGCCTCTTTTATTTGCCAGCAAGCATTTTATTTAGTTTCTATTCACATTTGTAATAATAATTATCGACAACAAAAAATACAGGGCTGTACAGCGAAAGGTATGTCTATGTATAATATAAACTGGGATTATTTTATAATCGCAGATTTCGGGAGTGAAATTTTGTATGGGTAATCTAACTTTTTAATTACGTATTGTGAGTTAAGCTCGAAAAAGTAGGTAATCTAGCAGTACTCGTATGTGAACCTATTCTAAGGACCTAAGGTTTTCGTCATGTGATTTTTATGAAAATAATTTCAAACCGAAATGCACTCGGAGCTTTGCTATTGCCTGACAAGAGGTGACTACTTTTAAGGGGTTATATAAGGAATGTAAATTTTTTGATATTTGCCGTATTTTTTTAAATTTATTTTTAAAGAATGAATAATATGTCTAGAATACTGTGTAAAAGTTTTTAATCGATCGAAGCAAAAAGGTCGAAGTTACCGGTATTTGAGTGCCCATTGCTAAAGGTTGCGTTTCTATATCTGCGCGACTTTAATACTTTTTTCACGCACAGTACTTCTTCACATAATTCAACAGGTATTGTTGGAAGCTTCTTTTTTTTAATAATTATTAATCCCACAATCAAAAATTTTAGGAGTTCTTGTTAGCGAAATTCAGTTCGTTGGCTTTTAAGTGCCGCGAAAAATCGAAAAAACGTAAAAATTCGCCCGAGATTATTTGAGAAATGTCCCCTTTAACAAGAGTATTTAAAATTATTGTCTCAAATTATTTGTGATGTACACCGGCTTCGGAGGTTCACTGTAACTCGATCCATTTTTAGAATATTTTGCAATGTAAATTTATAAATTTAGATTTTTCAAATGCTGCATTATTATACGGAAATTTACTGAATAAACTAACGCGTTCGGGACCAAAATTTCATTGGTGTAATATAGGCGGTCGCCGTAGCCGAACGGGTTGGTGCGTGACTACCATACGGAATTCACAGAAAGAACGTAGGTTCGAATCTCGGCGAAACTCCAAAATTAAGAAAAACATTTTTCTAATAGTGGTCGTCCCTCGGCAGGCAATGGCAAACCTACGAGTGTATCATAAAAAATATCTGCCGTTCGGAGTCGGAGGAGCAGTTGGGGAACAACATCAAGGCGCACACCACAAATACGAGGAGGAGCTCGGCCAAACACCCGAAAAGGGTGTACGCGCCAATTATACCTTATACTCAAATATGAACGAGACGTTATCAAAAAAACGGTCCGCGGATGACCGTATTCGCCTGATATGGCTCCATGTGACTTTTTCCTGTTTCCCAAGCTCAAGTTGCCGCTCCGTGGAAAACATTTTGAGACAATTGAAGTCATAAAAGACAATTCGAAGAACACACTCGAGCTTGACTTGTTTACAGTGGCACAGAAAACAAACTATGTGACATATCACGCTGAAATTTGCCATGTAAGTTTATAACAGTCCTACCAAAAAACAAAAAATTTATTTTTGCCATATGTCATCCGCGGACCGTTTTATTGATACCGTCTCGTTCATATTTGAGCAGAAGGTGTATATATAATTATGATATATGATATACTTATACTGTATTAAAAATTGTGGCTGCTAAAGCTCTGTTTTGGTAAAATACCACTTCTTTTCATTATCCGTACGGTATTCAGAAATTTTAATGCAGAAGCCTACATTAAGGCAAAATTGGCGATGAATTGGTCAATTGCGTTTACCCCTCACGGGCCAAAGTCAATAATCGGAATCAGTTCTGCAGGAATCATGAATTGGATCGGCGATTATGTATGCAATTTACGCGAACAGAAAACTTGCGAACTTTCTGAGCACTGAGAATTTTCTCTGTGAGTATTCTGCCTTTGCTAGAGCAAGGCAACGTATTTTGGGTCTCAATGTCATGAAAACGGGTCAAATTCGTTCTTGCAAACTGGAGGATATTTTCAGATTTGCCAAAAAGCTGGAAAATTCTCACAAGACCAGCTAATGGGTTTTCCAATAAGAGGTGTTATTTGGATATTCAAAGAAAAATGCTATTTTTTAATATAAATGATCGAATGTTTATTTCATTATAAAGAGGAAGGTATGCCGTTAATTGTGAAAATTAACATCAGGCAAATGACCACCATGACCACGCTTATAGGACAATATCCTTTTCATGCAATTTTCCATAACCGAACTGCAAGGTGGCTGCCCTATGTTCTCGATAGCCTCACGAATTCCATCTTTCAGGTGTTGAATCGACCCTGGGCTGTTGGCGTAGACCTTCTCTTTCACGTGGTCCCAAAGAAAAAAGTCACAAGGTGTTAAATTACAAGATCTCGGTGACCAATTGTGATCACCTCTTCCAGAGATAACAGGGTCCAGAAACTTTTCCCGTAAAATATCAATGGTTTCGTTGCTTGTGTGGAACGTAGCATCGTCTTGTTGATAATAAACGTTGTCCAGATCAATACCATCCAATTCCGGCTATAACAAATCGTTAATCATCTCTCGATAGCGCAATCCTATTCAAAATAACACCTGTTATTGGAAAACCCTTTATCTCTGTCTTTATTCTATTCTATCCTATCCCTTTATCTCTATACTTCTCTCCTTTCCTCTTTTCCTTCTACCCTATTTACTTGTTTACTTTCCAGAGCTTTTCATACAATGGGCTTTTAGCTTGAGTGTTTTACGAGCTACCAATCTCTTGGTGTTTTCTTTTATGGAATAGATTGCATAAAAAATGATAAAATTTCATAGAAATCGTATTAAAAATCTAAAAAAATTCGTACAGATTTCAATATTTCTCAATAAAAATGCAATATTATAGCTAAGAAATATATTAAAAATATTTATTATTGTAAATTTTAATGTTACCATAAAAATTCTAATTTGGCATGGAAACCCCGCCAATGCGTTCAAGCAAAAATACCAAACACTCACACCATCGCACATAAACGCCTTTTAAAAAAATAGGAAGAAGAAGAGTGGTGTTCTTCGTAATTTTGTTCAATAGATTTGTATTATTATTTTACATATTTTTCAGACCAACAAAAAACCGAATTGCGGTCACGAACCGTATGAAGTTCTTTTAACAAAGCGCAAGCAAGAGCGATAAAATACGAATTTTAACTGAAAATGGGTGGTATTTTGGTTCCTTACAGTACTTGAAAAATTCAAATTTATGGCACAAAATAAACTTCTTTACAGAATTTGTATACCCAAAATATTTATTATTCATTATTTTGTATCATGAGGGAATAATTAAAGGTGATGCTAGATGTCTAATTTTCGCCTTGTGTCAGCCATTTTGAGCTCCCTAATAAATCCGTGATGGTTCCATGTGTAGAAGTCCACGCAAGTGGGGAAAGTTACTGATCGCCATTCACTTGGGAATGGCCAGGACGATTCTTCTGCATATGGTTCAAGCAGCTCACAACGGCCGGGATTAGCCCACGTATCCTCTGGGTAGCTTCCGAACATCCGTTCGGGAGTGAGCTAACGTGAGAAGGCGAAACATTCCAGGATAGCTGGTTGTGCGTTGGGTTTGGGACCCGCCACTTAAAAATCGCCCCCCAATGAAAAGTTTTAAAAAGCCTCGGATGAGACCTCCCTATACTGATGACGACCCCTGCAAACGAACTAAGGATTATGATTTGAGGGCATGCACCTGGAATGTCCGGTCCCTTAATGGGGAAGGTGCCTCTGCCCGGCTGGTTGATGTCCTCGTGAGAGTAAAGGCTGACATCACTGCCATCCAAGAGATGCGATGGACGGGGCAAGGAAAGAAAACCATGGGACCTTGCGACGTCTACTACAGCTGCCATGTAAAGGAGCGCAAATTCGGTGTCGGATTTGTTGTGGGAGAGAGACTTCGTCGCCAAGTACTGTCGTTCACTCCGGTGGACGAGCGTCTCGCAACAATCCGCATCAAAGCCCGTTTCTTCAACATATCGCTAATTTGCGCCCACGCCCCGACGGAAGAGAAGGACGATGCGACCAAAGATTCCTTCTATGAGCGCCTGGAACGTTCCTATGAGCGCTGCCCCCGCCACGACATAAAAATCGTGCTTGGCGACTTCAACGCCAGGGTGGGCAAGGAGGGAATTTTTGGTCCCACAGTCGGAAAATTCAGCCTGCACAACGAAACATCCGGTAACGGACAGAGGCTGATCGACTTCGCCGGGGCCCGAAACATGGTAGTCTGCAGCACCAGATTCCAGCATAAGAAGATTCACCAAGCCACCTGGCTGTCTCCTGATCGAAAAACGCGAAACCAGATCGATCATGTTGTGATAGATGGAAGACACGCTTCTAGTGTATTAGATGTACGTACGATCCGAGGACCCAACATCGACTCGGATCATTACCTTGTTGCAGCCAAACTGCGCACCCGCCTCTGTGCAGCAAAAAACGTACATCTACCTACGCAAAGAATGTTCGACATCGAAAAGCTGCAATCACAACAGACAGCCAGAAGATTCGCCACTCGACTCTCACTCCTGCTCTCGGAGAGCACTGCCCAACAACCCGGCATGCGCGAGCAATGGAGCAACATTTCTCGTTCCCTACGTACCGCCGCCGAAGAAGAAATCGGATTCCGGCGAGCCCGAAAAAACAATTGGTACGACGAGGAATGTCATGCTGCCGCAGAAAGAAAAGATGCCGCCTATAGAGCCACGCTGCGATCGGGCGCAACGCGAGCCATGTGGGATCGCTACAGAGAGCTGAAAAAGGAAGAGAGACGTATTATCCGAAAGAAGAAACGAGAGGCCGAAATACGTGAGTGCGAAGAGCTTGAGATGCTGGCCAACAGGAACAACGCCCGAAAATTCTACCAGAAAGTTCGGCGGCTTACAGAAGGTTTCAAGACCGGGGCGTTTTCCTGTAAGAACAAAGACGGCGAACTGGTGACTGACGTACAGAGCAATCTTAGATTATGGAGGGAACACTTCTCGAACCTATTAAACAGTGACAGCTGCGCATGTCACCGAGAAAGTGAAGATCCCGATACCCCAATCGTTGACGACGGAATTGTCGTTCCGCTACCCGATCATGACGAGATGAGAATAGCGATAACGCGGCTAAAGAACAACAAAGCCGCGGGCGCCGACGGACTGCCGGCTGAGCTATTCAAACATGGCGGCGAGGAGCTGGTAAGGTGCATGCATCAGCTCCTATGCAAAATATGGTCGGATGAAAGCATGCCTGCCGATTGGAATTTAAGTGTGCTCTGCCCAATCCATAAGAAGGGCGATCCTGCAATTTGTGCCAATTACCGCGGGATTAGTCTTCTAAATATCGCCTATAAGGTTCTAGCGAGCGTATTGTGTGAAAGGCTGAAGCCCACCGTCAACCAACTGATTGGACCTTATCAGTGTGGCTTCAGACCTGGAAAGTCTACCATCGACCAAATATTCACAATACGCCAAATCTTGGAAAAGACCCATGAAAGAAGAATCGACACGCACCATCTTTTCGTCGACTTCAAAGCTGCATTCGACAGTACGGAAAGGAGTTACCTGTATGCCGCGATGTCTGAATTTGGTATCCCCGCAAAACTAATACGGCTATGTAGGATGACGTTGCTCAACACCAGCAGCGCCGTCAGAATTGGGAAGGACCTCTCCGAGCCGTTTGATACCAAACGAGGTTTCAGACAGGGTGACTCGCTGTCGTGTGACTTCTTTAACCTGATGTTGGAGAGCATCGTACGAGCCGCAGAACTTAATCGCTCAGGCACAATTTTTTATAAGAGCGTACAATTGTTGGCGTATGCCGATGATATTGACATCATCGGCCTTAACAACCGCGCTGTTAGTTCTGCCTTCTCCAAACTGGATAAAGAGGCAAAGCGAATGGGTTTGGTGGTGAACGAGGACAAAACGAAGTACCTCCTGTCTTCAAACAAACAGTCGGCGCACTCGCGTATCGGCACCCACGTCACTGTAGACAGTTATAATTTCGAGGTTGTAAAAGACTTCGTCTATTTAGGAACCAGCATTAACACCGATAACAATGTCAGCCTTGAAATCCAACGTAGAATCTCTCTTGCCAACAAGTGCTACTTTGGACTAAGTAGGCAACTGAGCAGTAAAGTCCTCTCTCGTCGAACAAAACTAACACTCTACAAGACTCTCATCATGCCCGTCCTTACGTATGGCGCAGAAGCTTGGACGATGACAACATCCGATGAAGCGACGCTTGGAGTGTTTGAGAGAAAGATTCTGCGCAAGATTTTTGGACCTTTGCACGTTGGCAACGGCGAATATCGCAGACGATGGAACGATGAGCTGTATGAGCTTTACGACGACATAGACATAGCGCAGCGAATAAAGATCCAGCGGCTTCGTTGGCTGGGTCATGTCGTCCGAATGGATACAAACGCTCCGGCACTGAAAGTATTCGATGCGGTACCAGCTGGTGGTAGTAGAGGAAGAGGAAGGCCTCCTCTGCGTTGGAAAGATCAGGTGGAGAAGGACTTGGCTTCACTTGGTGTGTCCAATTGGCGCCGGTTAGCACGAGAAAGAAACGACTGGCGCGCTTTGTTAAACTCGGCCAAAATCGCGTAAGCGGTTATAGCGCCAATTAAGAAGAAGAATAAATCCGTGATGTCCTCTTGGAAAAACTACTTTCTACTTCAGAGAAAATTTTATAGGAAATCATAAGCATAGAAATGAAAAATGTTGCTAAAAAGTTAGCATGTAATACTGTTTTGCCCATACGGCTTTGTTTTGACTTTCGCATCTTTCAATATACCTTAGGGTATATTAAATATACCTATGTTTTTGATAACTATTAATTTTTAGTTTGAGTCTTGAGACTAAATATGTCAAAAACAAGCTGTGTTTTGTGCCACAAAATATGCGCAAGAAAGGGCGTTCAGTTTTTTCATGTTCCAAAAGACGAAAGGAAAAGATAAAATTGAAAAAACCGGCTACTTACACAAAGGCACGCTCTTAACGGCATGATCTATCGCTCAGATATTTGCATATCCGTCATTATCCGATGCTCAAATAAGGCGCAAGCTAACGGAGCTACATTTAAGCGTGTTTCATGCAGACCACCAAAAGGTGATTTTATAGTAGTTAGCCGCACAGTTGTTTTCGCACACCACAGTAATTTCAGGCTGAAAGTGTTATACGCTGAGGCTCGTTATGCATCAGCCCATGAACACGGCGGACTTTATTGATACGGCCAACAATGTTTACAAGGCCAAGTTTTCTAATTTTCAAACTGCTGCTGCAAAAAAATATTGACTTGGACCAACAGAACGAAATGATAAGCAAAATGGACACTTTGAACTATCAAACATGCGCTTATGAACGCCATTCAATATTGCTTTTTTAAAGGGGCATACAAGTGAGCAACAATTCCCTTGCGACTTATATCGTTATGTCCTGGAAAATTACTGTCTTCAGTATATTCTGACGTATCGATTAAATAAGGATATCCTGGAACATTTTTTTGGGGCGATGCATGCCAAAGGTGATCTGTATGGGAATTGGAGAATTCTAAGAATTCAAATGTAGATTACGAAGATTTATAAGGTGAATGGATGTATCGATTATTTATTTTTTTAATGACTTAACGGTTTCGATTGGGTATGGGAATATATTTCCGTCATTTCTTAGCGAAAGTTACGAATTATTTAAACAATTAAATAATACATGATATGCTCCTCTAATTATTTCTGGACCGATTTAGTAACGTGTGGCCTGGCGTTGTTATGCAGCAAAATTAGTTTGTCATGTCTACCGTCCCATTCCGGCCGCTTTTCTTTGAGAACTCGCTTCAAACGCATTAGCTGCAGTCGGTAATGATTGCCAGTGATGGTTTCAAATGGTTTAAGGAGTTCATAATAGAATATACCTTTTGATTCCACCACATGCCCAACATAACCTTTGAAGCATGAATATTTTTTTTCGTTGTCGATGGACCTCATTCATCTGGCAGGCTCCTCCAACTATCTCGACGCTTAGGGTTATCATAATAGATCCATTTTTCATCGCCAGTGACGATGCGATGCAGAAAACCTTTTCTTTTTTGCCGTTCGAGAAGCATCTCACAGGTCACCAAACGTCTCTCGATATTCCTCTTCTTCATGCAATAATTGTTGTAGTTGAGTATCTTCGAATTTTTTCGGTGCTCCTTCGCGATTTTTATCACTCACGTCGAAATTGCCACTTTGGAAGCATCGAAACCACTCTTTACTAGTTGTGTTTGATAACGAGTGGTTGCCGTAAATATTGATCAATATACGACACGTTTCAGCTGCATTTTTCTTTAAAAGGTAATAGACTTCCCGCAAATGCTGTTTTTTCGGGACGAACGAAGAGATTTTTGACCATAAAAAGGGTCTTTACGCTTTAAACGAATGTGAAATACTGCGATCAAGACCTCATATCACCAGTATATTACTAGAGCGAACCAAAAATATTATCAGCAGCGACACCTCTTTTACGAGGGCGGACTTATTCCCATACCCAATTTTAATTGCATGAAACACTCCAATCATATTTGATCTTGGCAATGTTGAGGCCGACAAAACTGAGTTGTTCCGCCTGAACGATATTTCGTTGGAAACTCTGCAAAGCTTCCTTACCGAAGATGACGCAGTTCGCGACAACTCTGTTCTCCACTGACGCATTAAATTAGGACGTCGACTGTGATGACCTACACGAGATCCTTTTGAGTACAACGATTGTTCGTGCAATTAGCCTTGAATTGACACTTTGTCTCACATATAGGTATGTGACAAATCCACGGGAATGCTTAAGTTAAAAATAAAAATAATTAAGTACCCTTCATAAAATAACATACAACTATTCCATGGTTTATATCGAATAGTTTCTATATTTTTTACAATCTTTTCAGCGTGGGGCTAAATTTATGGCCCCTTTTTCCTTACTTACAAATTGTATCAATGGATTAAATAACAGCCGAAATCAGTTGCCAAACTTTATACCACTTTTTCTTATTGAATCATGATTTTGTATTTACAGAATTTTGAAGATACCGAAATTATGTTCCAAAGGAATTTGGGGCATTTAGAATTTATTCCAAATTTTTCCCAGAATTTTTACCTCAGAGAATATTGTAAATCAGAATTTATTCATTTGTATACGACCTTCAAAAAAAAAAAAAACACCCGTAATCTGTTATATTGTACATTTATTTACAGTTTCAATTTTCCAAGTACTTTCCAGGGACCTATTTATAACAGTATCTATTTTTTTTTTACTTTACAACACTGCCAATCAGGTTGCAAATAGTTATACGTCTTCAACTCAAACCGGTTATATCAACTCAAGTAGGATATTTTGTGTTGCTACTTTCCACATAATTTGCAAATTTCCTAGTGCTCTTTAATAATCTTAGTGTTCTTAATTAACCATATCCCTTTTAAAAAGGACTTCCCTATAATTTTCTGCTTCCAGTACATTGTGGGCATCTAACCGAAACCAAGCAAACGAGAGTCAGTCATAAATGCATTTGAACAATGCAGCCAAATTTTCATTAAGTTGAACACACCCACACATTTACATACACACATGAATATACCTGTTGCCTATTTCTATTTTATTCCACTTATGTATTAAGAACGCAATGGGAATGACAGGATTCATATATTTAACATTGGCGAGCGAATTCTTGCTATGATTCACTATTAATTTTCGTATTAGACTCTTGAAAATTTAAGCTGAAGTTGATTATGATTTATGCACTTGACATGATTTGCGGAGGTATATATAAAATAAATTAATTCATTCACACAAAATTTCAATGCTTGAGAAAGATTATCTCAATAACAATCTCTCTGATTTCGTTATTAAATAACGAATTAAATAACGAGTTAATTTTTTGTTTTTTCTTAGATAAATGTATATAGTGGTATTGGCTTCTAAATACTGTTGAAATCCAAAAAGAAAGAAAAATTGTAAATATTTTAAGTTGAAATAGAAACAATAATAAAGGGTAAAAAAAAATTCGTTATAAAAGTTTCCCGGCTTTGGTCTAAATTTTGTCAAATTAATTTAATTCACTTGTATAGGTAAGGTTTTAGTTGAAAAATTCAATTCTCAAGTGTCGTCTTTTCTATTGTGAGATGAAAATGATAAAACAGACCTTCATGATTTCATAATGAAGAGGAGCATAACGAACAGGAAGATAATGAAAACTTGCAAATTGAAAACTGTTAATTCTATTAACTTGAAAAATGTTAGCTCTTTAATTTGAGCACTTCTTTAACCGCTCAACCAAGAATATTTATGAAATAAAATTTGTAGGTATGTTTGTTTAACTGTGACGATTGATTAAGTTCATTAAGAACTCAAATAAAGCGTTTTGCAAGCAAACTGGAAAGGTAAATAAAAAGTAGTTATTTTTACTACATAGTCGTTTCCAGTTATGCGCAGGGCTATGTTACAGTACAATACACAAATATACTACTATATGTTTACACGGCTTGAAAGTACGCTACTTCACAAAATAAGTGCACAACAACAATTACACATACTGCAACAAGTACGAGTAGAATTCCGTATGTATCGAATATTGCCATCTGTGTCCAATGAAATTGCTTTTGTGCTGCCTGCTCGCTTTCTCTATTCCTCTCATAGCATCCACCGGCTACAGGTACTTACACTTATTTATTCATTGTGGAAAGCGCATTAGAGCAATAAATTGCCACTGACATTAATTTTATGGTGTACGAATAACAAATTTTGCCAAAACCAAATAAGTAGAAAGAAGCTTTCATTGCCTGAATTCATAATTGGCTTCCAGACAACGCACTAATGCCACACCTAAATATTACTACCCTTGCAGTGTTCTTTGAAACTGAAAGCACAGTAGTAATTTAGTTAATTTTGTTTGATGACCAATGATATGTGGAACAATACGTCCACATATTCTTCAATTTAGGATACCAAAGAGAGAGTTTGTGCAGCTTCGGACTTCTAAGGAATTGGGCTGTATTTGTTTAATTCCTGTGCTGCCTTGAGTATTATAAATATTTATTGCAAGTTATATTGACTGCAATGCTTGCTAAACTTTACCACTGTATTCAAACTGAAAGATAAGTAGGTATATAAACCAAAGCAGGGTAGTCCAAACAATTTGAAGCAAGCAGATTATTATTATTATTAGGCTGTTACGCACTGTGACCAAAAGAGATCTATTGTGCAAATCCTGCTTCAAGAAAGCAGATAAAATGTTGAGAAAACAACGTAGCTACTAGTTTCCCAAAAATTGAGGAAAATGTCGTCAAGTAAATCAAAAAATTGAAAGATACGAAATTCTTGATTAGCTATTAAAGCCCTTCTTGATATTTTTGGTGTATCGTATGGATAAATTCAAATAAAATTTAAGACGAGCCTCAGATGCATCTCATCTCGTTGGGCTCCAAAAAACACCTAGTTTCTGTGAATAAGAACAAATGCAAAGATATGATTTCTGGTTTCGAGGGCAGGACTAGATTAATAATGTTGCGTCCCTCTTTTTTCCTTGTTCACTCCTCTCGGGAGCATAGGACCTCGACAAGACTTGTCTTGCGTTGGTTTCGTTAATCTATTTGATTTCTGACAGGTTAGGTGATTGGTGATCAAGGACTTCCATGCACTTTGTCAGGCGAATCAATTCTGGCAGTACTGCCTAATTTTTGAAAGTCACGTGACCCCTGAATGGATCCATACGGACGGCCAGCAATTCTGCATTCACATTATACAATTTTTGAAGCGTTTTCGTTAAAAAGGCTGCTCTTGCTTTTGCTTGCCATACCGTCACCTGATGATTTAGCTTTCTAAACGAAAATCATTCTATAGTAGTTCGGAATATGTCATTAAAATATATAACGCAATACCATTGCGATTTATTATATAAATCTTCAATTAAAATTTTCTTTCGTTAAAATATTTTCAATTGCTTTTTTGGCTCTGTTAATGAAATTTGAGTTGCATGAAGTTCTTGTGAGAGAATACCCATAGTGAAATTTTCCTAGGAATATATTTAACTTCTTCTAACTCTCTAACTCAATTTGATCAGGGCATTTTAGTTAGTTGTCAATTAAAGGACCAAAAACAGCCGCTATGGGAGACCATAAGGGGTTAAACTATTTTACGAAAACATTGCTCTTGAAATGATATTTCATATTCCCGCATATTATATTTAGCACAGAGTGATACCTTAAACGTTGATTCTAATTTTTCAAAAAACCATCAAAAAAAATGTTTAACTAATTTCCAACCGACGTCATCGTTTAGTAAAGAAATTTTCCCTTAAAAATAATGTCGCACAGCGCAATTTCGCCCTGCACGAGGCTATCATGAAACAAAAAAAAAGATAAAAAAAGATAACAATGTTTTTAATTTAATTAATTAATTTATTCAAAGGTCTTACCCACATCTCCCTTTGAAGGAAACGAAATATATTGGAGCAAAATTTAAGATTATCCTATTAAATCTTTGATTTGATAACAGTATTTTAATAACAGTAATATGATGCATATTTATTATATTTTTAAAATATAATATGCAAAATTTGTAATCAGGTTTATTTCTTAAAAAGTATATCCAACCTGGTAACTAACCTATGGGCAACATCCGTCTTTCAATTGTTTTAAAAACTTAGTATTCAGTATTCTCGTCCGAGCCAGTCAAGTGTAATGTAAAATTATTTATTTTTTGCCATTGTTTTTCTTTAAGCCATTGCATAATAACTTTTTACATTATACACTAAGCGAAATAGCTATATGGGACAAACCACTCCATAAATTTTCTATAAAATAGTTGCAAAATATTTTCTTGAGTTGCTTTATTTTTTACTTTTACAAAATCCTGAAGAATGTGGAAAAATTTAAAGAACGGGTCCTACTCCTCAGATTGACGACAGGCGTAAGAGAGAGAGATAAAACTGTTGACTGTCAATAGAAACATCAGCCCTAAGCAAATTAGATGTGAATTTTCTCTCAATGTTACGAACAGAAGAATACAGAAAATTTTGAGTGAAGACTCGAATTCAAAATATCAAAATAGGCTGGCTAAGCTGGAGCTTACACCCGCCACAAAGCAACTAGACTTGAATTCGCTGAATGAATGGAATGAAAACGAAATTTAATGTCGATGGGCCTGACAGTTTTCAGAAGTATTCAAGAGATATTCGCGCGCCACGACAAATGCATTATTCTCGAGACTTCCGCGGTGGCTCTCTTATAAACTGGGATGTTTAATCTCCCCTGGTAAGACCACAATTTGTTTTATTTCACATAAGATGACGAAGAATTTCACGTTGAGTTTTGCACATATCAACAGGACAATGCTCCAAAACACAGCGTTAAGCATACAAAGAAGTTTTTCGCGTCGAAAAATATTCCTGTGTTAAAGTGGCTCGCAGTTAGTACAGACCTACATCCAATGGATAACCTCTGGAGCATTCTTAGCAAGCGAGTTCTTAAAAACGGACGCCATTTTAATAGCCTATAGCACCTTAGTAGTAGAAATTTGGCCACTCTCTTTCCAAAACAACTTCGACCCTACAGTGTATACAGATGTCAATAAAATGCATTGTGGTGTTGGAGCTGGTATATATTCTCATAGACTTAAAATTGAAAAATCTGTGCGTCTCCCTAATGCTTGCAGTGTCTTTCAGGCGGAAGTACTAGCAATTGGGGAAGCTTGTAGGTTACTAATCGCAGACCCCTCTTTTAAGGGCAATATCGCTATTCTTTCGGATAGCCAAGCTGCAATCCAAGCACTGGACTCGACGACTACAACCTCTAAACTGGTGGAACGAAGCAGGATTAGCCCAACCACCTTGAGCGAAAACCATAAAGTTACCTTAATCTGGGCCATGGGACATCGGAATTTTGAAGGTAAGGAAAAGGCAGATGAACCGGCAAGAGAGGGATCTGCCATGAATAAAGCTCTCGCAGAATCGGTATTCACACCATTAGGTGCAGTCAAGAATATAATTTCCCAAAAATACCTCCGAATCGCGGATTGTAGATGGAAATGCAAATCCCAGACGAAATGCAAAATTAGCAGAACGTTATGGCCCACCTAGAACCTTAAGCAATAGTCAACATTGATTAACATGAAACGACGGGACGCCTGTAGATTAGCAGCAGTCATAACTGGCTTTTGGTCTGTGGGAGAACAAGCAGCCAAAATGGGCATCCCTCACAACACATACTCTCACAGTTGTAAGCAACCGGAGAAAAAGGAAACAATCTTCCACTTTCTCTGCGAATGCTCTGCCCTATGAAAGGACAGAATTTTAATCCTGGGCAAACCGCTGTTCGAGAGTCTTGAACAACTGTCTTGCTTAGATGTCAACAACCTGATAAGGTTCCTGAACCGTACAGACTGGATATAGTTATACTGTAAATAACTGGTAAACAGGTTGGTAACAAGGATGTGACAACAAAATGGTGCGAAAACGCTAGTTGGATTCTGGACGAATCACCACTTAAACCAACCAACCAACCAACCAAGCACCTTACTGCCCTTCAGTCACTTGTAATTTCGATGTCTCAACGACTAGTATCAGTTACAAAAAGTAACGCAGGATATACAGGCTATTAAGTAACATTTAAAATTGTTTTCTTAAGATTTAATCTAATATTAAAGCCGAAAGTCATCGTATC